>NW_011494604.1:3520422-3568483 GCF_000754665.1 Bison bison bison | reverse complement strand
TTTTTTGGCGTATTTTTCAAGTTGTACTAAGTATACATATGTATTTTTTAATGAAGATAAAATATATTTTTAGTGATCTGTTTTTAACTTATAAACAGTGAACTGTTTATAACTAATAGCAATTTCTTTTGAATATTTGTTCCAGAGAGTAGCAGATCGACTATATGGTGTATATAAAGTACATGGGAATTATGGGCGAGTTTTCAGGTATGCATTATACAAACTTTTATAATAAACAACAACTAGCTCTAATCAGCTTTTTGCGTAAGAACTGTAATTCTTGAATATATGTGAGTCTGCAAAGCAAAAGATAGTTTTTAATTGTTATTTATTTAATTTCTGTGCTGGGCTGGGTCTTCCTTGTGAGGTATGTGCTTTCTAGTTGTGGCGCGCAGGCTTAGTTGCCCTGGAGCATGTGGGATCTTAGTTCCCTGACCAGGGATCCAACCCACCTTCTGTACGTTGAAAGGCAGATTCTTAACCACTGGACCACCAGGGAAGTCCCAAAAGCTTATTTTTTAAATCCTGTCCAATAGTAGTAGTTTTCAGACTTTTCCTGCAAGCTCTTAATTCCCTGACCAGGGATCGAACCTATGCTCTCTGTAGTGGCGGAGTCTTAGCCACTGGACTGCCAGGGAGTTTTAAGTCTTCGAACTTTTTATTGTAAAGCCTTTTTTTAAATAAAAAATAGTAAAGGAGTCTAATATATTGAGCAGATAAAAGATAAACTCCTCTTAAGCAGTGAGCAATGTCTTTTATTTTCTTGGCAGGATACCCAAGGAGATTTCTTTTAAGTCACTGTCATATTGAATTGGTGGTTTTCTTTTTTTTCTTCCTTTGTTTTATTTTATAATTTCTAAGGCTTTTGCAAGATTGGTTTCTCAGTCTTGGAGTAATATTAGTGTAAATTAGAATATTTACTTGTGTATGTAACTTGCATATATTGGTAATTTTTGAGCCTTTTCTTTTGTGAATTTTTGTTGATTATTTTAGTTGTGAAATTTTAGTAGTTATTATCCATATCTCCTTGTAAGAAGACTGTCCTTGCTAATGTTCTGTCCTTTTGATTGAAGTAGTCAAAAATAATTCATTTAACATATTTGAATAGATAAGATATTCATATAATACAAAATTCAATAGGAACAAAAGCTTGTATAGTGAAAAGTCTCTTTGCTCCTCCTGCCTGCCAACCACCCAGGTTTCCTCCTCTGAGGCAACTACTAGCAGTTTCTGAGTTACTTGTGTATCCTTCCAGTAAAATGTATTGTAGCACTGTCAATGTATAAAGTGAAAGTGAGGTTGCTCAGTTGTGTCAGACTCTTTGCGACCCTGCAGACTGTAGCCTACCAGGCTCCTCCGTCCATGGGATTCTCCAGGCAAGAGTACTGGAGTAGGGTGCTATTTCCTTCTCCAGGGGATCTTCCCAACCCAGGGATTGAACCTGGGTCTCCAGCATTGGAGGCAGACACTTTAACCTCTGAGCCACCAGGGAAGCCCGTCAATGTATATTAACACACAAACGAATGCATTCTACTCCCTCCCTCCCCCCACCTTTTTTAAACATGTAAATGTTCACTTCTTTTATTTTGCTCTTTTTAACTTAAAAACTGCTATCCTAAATATATTGTTATCAGCAAATAACTGTATTGGGCTTTATTGAGCTGAAGCATCATAATTTATTTAACCAGTTTCTTCTTGATAATTATTTCTAATCTGCTGTTGCATTCAGTGCTTTAATTAATGTTCATGTTCATGTCATTTCACACATGATTGAGTATATATGTAGGACACGGTGAACGGTGAAGATCGCTCAGTCATGTCCAACTCTTTGCGACCCCATGGACTGTAGCCTACCAGGCTCCTCTATCCATGTGATTTTCCAGGCAATAGTACTGAAGTGGATTGCCATTTCCTTCTCCAGGGAACTTCCCGACCCAGGGATCGAACCTGGGTCTCCCTCGTTGTAGACAGACACTTAACCGTCTGAGCCACCAGGGAAGTCCATATATGTAGGATAAAATTCTACAAATGTTGTTACTGCATCTAAGGATAATTGAGTTGGTAGATATTGCCAGATTTCCCTGTATGGAAGATATTCAACTCCCATCATCAAAATGTTAATGTCTGTTTTCCTCAGATCCTCACCCAAACAATTTTTAGTGAACTTTCGTCTTTATCAGCCTGATGGTGAAAAATGCCTTCTCACTGTAGTTATAATTTATATTACTCTAATTATGGATGAAGTTAAACTTTTTTCCTGATGATTAATAGCCTCTATTTTATTTTTTTAATCTTATAAACTGTCTGTATGTATCTTTGGCCATTTTTTCCTACTGGGCTGGTAGTCTGGTTTCTTAATTGATTTGCAGGAGTTGTTTATCTTTTAGGAACATTAGACGTTTGTGAAATGGATTGCAACTTTTCCCCCACTTTGTCATATGTCTCTTGACTTATGTGGCTTTTAATATACAAAAATATTCAATCTATTAAATTCAATTGACATGCAAGTGATTAGTTTTTGAATAATAAAGCATATATTTTTTATTCTATATTTTTGTGGTTCTGGAAATTTTTGATTCATCTGAAATTTATTTGAATATTAGTGTTCAGACGTAGCACAGCCAAAAAAAAAAAAGAGTCATTTTGTAAACAGCCAGCACTAAAAAAAGATTAACTGTTGCTATTACTATTTTGAGAATACACATGAGTAAAAATTATCAGAAGCAGATATGTTTATTTATGTTTGTTTTCCTTCCTTGACAATTTTAAAAACCATTTGAGGGTTTTCCCTTCTAGTATTATAAGCATATAATCTTGATATTTCAAGAACAGTTTATAAAGACCGCAGATTAACAGAATCATAGTGTTTTAATTTTTCTTTTTATGATATTTTGCAGTTGAAGGTGTTTATTATACATTCTTTACATAGCAGAAAAATTGGAAACAATCTTGAATGGTTCAGAAAATGGTTAAAAAAATTAAGAGTTGCCACTGAAACAATGCTGGGAACAAATTATTTTAATAATGTGGGGAAATACTGTTAACAAGAAAAAACATGGTACAAAGGTGCATATACTACATGATCTCTGCCATATTACAATAAGTAAAAATAACTGGAAGAAAATATATCAAATTATGTCATCTCTTAGTATTTAAGATTATAGATCTATTCCCCCCTTTATAATAATGTATACATCTTCCATAAAAAGGAATTTTTATTTCAGGAATTTCCCTGAAATGGTAACAAAATGATCTGTAGTTCCAGTAGACTTTGTTGTGCAATTTTAGTACAAGTTACTGAAGTTTTATGGTACACCCAGTATTTCTGTACAATTGTCTTTTTCTGTTACCTGTTAAGATAGTGATATGTAATCATGTGTGGTTATCACAGTCATTCATGTAGAGTTTAAAAATATACGTGCCTCAGCTCTATCCTAGAAATTCTGATTAAGTCATTCAAGAGCAAGACAAGCATTCTCCATGGTTGATTTACATAGGCTCTGTAGCTGAGAAAGCTGTTTATAAGCAGCAACTGTTTTGTATGATACTAACTTTGTACTTAACAGCAGATATGAACTTTTGAATTAGCATTTTTAAAGCCTTCATTTGCATTTAGTTGTTAAACTTCAGGGGAAAGGAGCATATTTGAGTCACAGAAAATAAATCATCAAGAAAAAAATAAAATAGATATACTGTTTAAAAGCTAACTAGGAAAAAAATGTAAAAGATTCTGTTTAATAATATTTCATATATAATTCTTGATGGTTTTGGTTTTATCTCTTTCTTCATAGTGAGTGGAGTGCCATAGAAAAAGAAATGGGTGATGGACTGCAGAGTGCTGGTCATCATATGGATGTGTAAGTACCCAGAGAATTTAAGGTAGAACTGGAGGTGACATTTAGTGTGAAAGTGTTAGTGATTCTTCTGTTTTTAAAAAGTTTGCTGGCATTTGTATTGTGCTCTCTGTATACAGATTTGACTTAAAGAAGTTAATCTCAGGAATGCAAGATTAACATTCAAAAATCTTTCAGTTCAGTTCACATATTGCCAGAACAGAGAAGAAAATCCAGATGTTCATTTCTGTGTATATCGAAAGCATTTTACCATCTATTCACAGTAAAAATTTTCATCAAACTAGGAATGTAAAGAATTTCTTCAATGTAAAACATAACACCTAATACTGTACTTAATAGTGAAATATTAATGTTTTCTCCTAAAATCAGGAATAAGGCAAGACTGTTTGCTCCACCACTACTGGTAGAAGTGGTAGTAGAGGTCCTGGTCAGCGCAGTAAGGCAAGAAGATCAAATAAATGGCACATGTCTTAGAAAGGAAGAAGGAAAACTGTCCTATCTTTATTGGCAGTTAACAGGATTTTTCTGTAGAAAATAAAGAATCAGCCAAAAATACTATAGAACTAACAATTGAGTTTAATGAGAATGCATGATACATAATGCATATATAAAAAAACCATTTTTTCATACTAGTAAAATTAGAAAATAAAAGCTTGAAAATGCTGTTTATAATAGTGTGAAAGACCTCTACACTGAGAACTTTATATATAAACATTGCTAAGAGAAACTAAGTACCTAAATAAAAGGTGAGATTAAACCATGTTCATAGCTTGGAAGACTCAGTAGTGTTAATATGAGCATTCTTCCTAAATGACAGTCCCAATCAAACCTCCAGAGATTTTTAATAGAAATTGATAAGCTGATTCAAAAATGTATATAGAAATTCAAAGAACATGAAGTAGTCAGAACAATCTTGAAAAAAAGGACAAAGTTGAACATATTACCTGATTTCAAGACTTACTATAGAGCTACAGTTACCAGGAGATATTGAGATAGATCCATGGAATAGGATAGAATTCAGAAATAGATGCACATTTACATAGCTCATTTCAAGAAATGGTTCTGGAATAACTGGATATCTTCATGGGAAAAAAACTCCTGAACCTTGAGGACTTCCCTTTTGGCCCAGTAGTAGAGAATCCTCCTGACAGTGTAGGAGCCACAGGTTCAATTCCTGCTCCTGGAATAGCCCACATGCCATATGGCAGCTAAGCCCCTGTGCCACAACTATTGAGCCTGTGCTCTAGAGCCCAGGAGCTGCAACTTCTTAGCTGACACACTGCAGCTCCCAAAATGTGCATTCCCTAGAGCCCAGCATATGCTCTGCAACAAGAGAGGCCACTGCAACGGGAAGCCCATGCACTGCCACTAGAGAGTAGCCCCTGCTCTCTGCAACTAGAGAAAAGCCCATGCAGCAACAAAGACCCAGCATAGAAAGGAAGATGGAAAACTGTCTTTATTTGCAGTTAACAGGATTTTTTCTGTATAAATTTTGTTTTTTCTGTGGAAAATAAGTAATTTTTTAAAAAAGTGAATCATTAAAAAAAAAGGAACCTTGAGCCATATCTCACATCGTACATAAAAGCTAATTCAGTTTGGATGACATACATCAATATAAAACCTTAAACTATAGCT
This sequence comes from Bison bison bison, assembly GCF_000754665.1. Taxonomy (NCBI): domain Eukaryota; kingdom Metazoa; phylum Chordata; class Mammalia; order Artiodactyla; family Bovidae; genus Bison; species Bison bison. The sequence continues at coordinate 3,562,994 of NW_011494604.1, read as the reverse complement.
TTTAGTAGGAAATAGACTATTTTAGCAGCCTTCGAGTAAGCAAAAGATTTTTTTTAAAGGACATGAAAGGAAAAAAAGTCTTTTAAAAATGATAAATTGTTCTTCAAAATTAGAAATTTTGGGATCTCCCTGGTGGTCCAGCAGTAAAGATGCCATGCTTGCATTGCAGGGAGCATTGGTTTGAGCCCTCGGTAGGGAACTACTACCTAACATGCTGTGCCAAAAAACAAAAAAAATTTAAAAATTTAGCTTATCAAAAGATTTCCTTTGTAAGTGGAAGGAATGTAGGAGTACAGAGTCAGTTGGGGCAGATAAGTTCTGGAGATGAATGGTGGTAATGGTTGCACAACACCATGAAAGTACTCGAAGCCACTGAACTGTATACACCAATAAATTGTTAAAAAGGTGAATTTTACGTTACGTTTTACCACACACGAAAAAACACACCCCATTAAGATGGTGAAGAGGCAAGCCACAGACCGGGAGTAAACATTTCCAACCCAAATATATAAAGAGCTCCTACAACTGACCAATAAAAAGACAAAAATATTATTTTATTTAAATATCATTTTTCTTTGGATTATTTAAGCTGACCAGCTGCTTTTCAACTATTTTGTTGTCTTCATGCATTCTGTTGACAGGACAGTCTCAGTATTTGCAGGAATTTGGGATTATCCCTTCACTTGGTTTATGTAAACGTTAAATAAAATTAATTTTAGTACTAATACCTAAAACATCTTTACCACTTACCCCTTTCTCCACACTGTGTTTCCAATCTTCAACCAACCAGCCACTTACCTTTTTTGTTTTCTTAACATTAACTTTTCCAGAATCGTAGATTTATGAACTACAGAGTTTTTCCTACTCTTAACAATGATTCTCAAGCCATTTTTCAGTCACATAGGACAAAGTCCACACTCTCACAAATGTAAATTTATATTTATAGAATACGTATTTTGCCTACTTTCATAAATACTATAAGCACATCGCTTTTCAGTGAGCAGTAACTTAGATTTTTTGTTTATTTTTTAATTCAGTAAACTTGTTTACTTAACTACATGAAGCAGGCTTGGAGGCATAAAGTATATTTTTATACTTTATGTAGTTGATTTGCAATACTATGTTAGTTTCAGGTATATAGCAAAATGATTCAGTTATATATTTATTTCTTTCAAATTTTCCAGTATAGATTATTACAAGATACTAAATATAGTGCCCTGTGCTATACTGGGGCACTGTGCTATATTTAACAAAAGATACTACAGTGCTTATTAAGCTACCTTAAGAAGGACCATTTTTTTTTTTTTTTTTATATCCAAGACCTTGCTAAACACATTTTGGTAAAATTCAGTAGAATTGTCATGGTAATTAAGGATTGCTCTTTGGGGGTGGGATAAATTAGGAGTGTGGGATTAACAGACACAAACTTATTCTCATTGTCTGTATTTTGGTCAGTCATTCATGGGTAGCAAGTGGTCAGTGGACCATGCTTTGAATAGCCCTTCTTTAGAATATTAATATTTTGTATCTTGATAAGAGTCACTATATACGTTATTTTTTAAACAGGTATGCATCTTCTATTGATGATATTTTGGAAGATGAAGAACATTATGCAGATCAGTTAAAGGAGTATCTTTTTTATGCAGAAGCATTGCGGTAAGTATAATACATGTTCCAGATGCAGTCCTATGGCTGGTCAACACTCTCTTCATCTGTTACTCTAAAATAAAGAGAATAAGATGATTTTTAAATGAATTCCTTCCCCTAGATATTGACTGAGATCTCACTGTATTCCTATCTGTTGCAGAGTGCTAGACATAGGAATTTAAGACGACTCTGATCCCTGGTGGCTCAGATGGTAAAGAGTCTGCCTGCAATGCAGGAGACCTGGGTTTGATCTCTGGGTTGGAAAGATACCCTGTAGAAAGAAATGGCAACCTACCAGTATTCTTCCCTGGGGAATCCCATGGACAGAGGAGCCTGGAGGGCTACAGTCCATGGGGTCACAAAGAGTCGGACATGACTAAGAGACTAACACTTCCACTATATTTGAAACATTATATTGATAAAACCTTTTAGTCTCTGACTTCAAGTCTGTCTGTATGTTGTTGTTTCTGCTTTTTTCTTGGAGATTGGAAGCAGACTACACATTGAGTGTATGTTATTATGATCTGTCATTAAATTGTATATTACCTTTAAATTCTGTTTTCCATACCTGCATATTTTATCTCCTTAGTAAGGTTGTAAAATTTCTTAATGTTAGGACTTTGTCTTCTGTTTTTATGGTATCTCCTACAGGGCCAAGCAGAATTCTCTGGGAGATATTCCAGTTTAGAAAAATGAATCATTTTCCTGTCACTTTTAAAATCAGTATAAGAATTCTGTTAATAAAACAGAAGAGCAGTATTCCTGTGGCTGTTCAGTAGCTGGGATGAAAACATCACATTGTTAGCATTTTTCCTTCTAGAGCTTTGAGTAGTAGAGGTCACACCAAGCTTTTTCAAGTAACTTACCAAAGGAAGGTTGCTCAACACAATGGAACTCTTTGCAACTCTTAAAGATTATAGAAAAGATGAATGTATATTGATAAAGAAACGTGTCTTTGGTATATAGTTCAGAAATGCCTAGCTAAAGTCTAGAACAATATATACCATCTATTAATATGAATTGTGTCTGGATTGTAGAACTATGGAGAAGAAAGTGTTTTTAAAACTTATTTAGTACATTCCTGTATTAGAATCTTTTTTTTTTTAGTAAGCATGGATTACTTTTATGATAATAAAAACTAATAGACATTTCTAAGTAGAAAATTTTGAGATAATCTTTTTAAATAATACTCAGTTGTTATGTGAGATTATAGCATTAATTCCAGTGCTGTACAAAAAAAGCTTTTTTAAAAAATGTATGTGATAACAGTATGTTTATTGAAAAAACTTTTGCAAGTATCTGGAAAACAACCTTTTTTGATTTAAAATATAAAGTATTTATGCTTAGGTTCTGCTAGATTAAATTTTTAATATTGGGGTACTACATTGTAAGCTTAAAATTTCTAGATATAAAAGTTCTGACCATAGTAAGATATGAATGCCTCCACTATACCCGCTGAGGAAAAATTTAACATGTTAATAATTAGAGAGGCCACAAAAATTAAATGGCAGCACTTTTTTTCTCCTAGGGCTGTGTGCAGGAAACATGAACTTATGCAGTATGACTTGGAGATGGCTGCTCAGGACCTAGCATCCAAGAAGCAGCAGTGTGAGGAACTGGCAACTGGGGTGAGCTGTTTTCTGTTTGGGTCTTTGGTATTATAATGACCCTTAAGTGAAATGGGCTGCAGGATGCCTGTAGCTTTTCAAGGGGAGTAATTTGTGGACAACTGTATAATTCTTTTGGTTGTGATCTTGACATAAAAAGATATAAGCCACTAGGGGCTTCCCTGATGGTCCAGTGGTTAAGACTACGTGCTTTCATTGCAGGGAGCACGAGTTCAATCCCTGGTCAGGGAACTAAGGTCCCACATGCTGCATGGTGGTGGCCAAAAATTAAATTAAAAAATTAAGTCTTAAAAAAAATGTAAGCCATTAAAACATATATAGTGTTATAAGAAATTTTGCCAAATTGCACTGTATAATAAGAACCATCTCTTTTCTGATTAAGTCTAAGTGAAAAAAAAATTATTCTTTGGGATTGAAATAATGACCTTTGCAAGATTTAATTTTATCACTTACATTATAGAAATTTTAGTTAACTTGAAAAACTGCCCTGTTAGAATCATTGCCTCTCTCCTAACAGAGAGCTTTTTGTGTACTTTATTCTTGAATCCTTACAGTGAGTACTTGTGAACAAAATTTTGTATCTTACTGTATTAGACTTAGATCATTTTTATAATCAGCTTTCTACTGTCCAGCTGTTTCATTGGAATAAATAAGCTGTCGTGGTGAGGGCACACAATCTGGAAGTAATGAGGCCATGACAGTGCCACTGCTTATAAGTCATCTCATAGTTAACAAGTCCTGTACTTTTAAAAGTGCTTGTGGGTTACCCACATAAAGATACGTGGGGAAAGACCTTTCACCATGAAGCAGGTACGCACTGGCTTGATTTATTTTTAAAATCCAGGGGAAATTTCCAGTCCATTTTCAGGGAGCTTGGTCCTCTACTCCTGCATGTGCAGGGAAAAGCATTTTCTTCAGTAAACTCCAGAGAGTGAGGAGATGGTGAAGTTTGAGGCTTGGGTGTAGGCATTCTGTTTTATTAATAGATAACCAAGTTTTAGTGTGAGTTATGCAGATTTTAAATGGTTTTTTCAGTTTGGTTTATTTTCATTGTTGCCTGTTGAATTTTATCCATTTTTTATGATCACAGAGTAATTGAAAGAATATGACTCCTGACATAAATAACTTGCCTAGTATTTCACCTGGAACTTTTCCATATGATGAAGAAGCTCAGTTAAAATTTTTCCTTTTTTGATTCTTCAGCATCTCTAGTATCATAAGCCTTAATAGTAGCCCCCTGGTTGTATGGTTTGTGGTCTTCTGTCTGAGTTAGGGGGAAATGGCTATTTCCTCTTTAAAAAAAAAAATTGTGATAAAATATACAGAACATAGCATTTATTATTTTAACCATTTTTCAAGTTCAGTAGTAGTAAGTTCATTCACATGGTTGTGCAGCCAACCTGCAGAACTCTTCATCTTGCAAAATTGAAACTCTATACTTACTAAATATCAACTATTAATTTCCCTCTTTACCTAGCCCTTGGCAGTCACCATTCCACTTTCTGTCTCTGTAAGTTACACTACTCTGGATATTTCATGTAAGAAGACTTGTACTGTATTTGTCTTTTTGTGACTGGCTTATTTTACTTAGCACAGTGTCCTCAAGGTTCATCCATATTGTATCGTGTGTCAGAATTTTCTTCCTTTTTAAGACTGAAAAATATTCAGTGTACAGATGTTATTTATCCATTCATCTGTTTCTGTTTAATCCTAGACTGTGAGAACATTTTCTTTGAAGGGAATGACTACCAAGCTCTTCGGTCAAGAAACTCCAGAGCAGAGAGAAGCCAGAATAAAGATGCTAGAAGAACAAATAAAGGAAGGAGAACAACAACTTAAGTCTAAAAATCTGGAAGGCAGGTAAAAATGCTGGGGTGTTTAACATGGCTAGACTTATAGGCTCTGTGGCAGGTGGCTTATAACCATTCCTAGCTTCATCAGTGTCCCTGGATGTAGCCTCATCTTCTAAAATACAGTGATTGAATATTCATAAGAAACTTGAGTAATCAAAAATCATGTTACATAGAAGCATTTGTGTTAGTGTTGGGGGAAAGAGGAAGAAGGAAGTGTTTAAACTTCATAATATTATTTTTTTGCACTTTACATGATTTCTATCCTTTGCATATTTCCTCTGCTCTTTTCTGTCAGTTAAAAGCCTGATCATTCTGCAATGCCCAGCTCTTGAACTGCTCCCTTTGTTAAGCCTTCTCACAGGCTGTCACAGCACTTGGTTCATACCCTTACCCCGTGGCAGTTTGTACAGTGTGACTGTCTTTGGCTATACGAACCCTTCAAAGTCAGTGATTGTGTCTTCTTCATCTTTGTGTCCCAGCACCTTGCATATGGCTTAGAATATAATTATTCCATAAATATTTTTAGAAATTCAGTTCTCAGAGATCTGCCATTACTTCTGGGCCCATTTTTCATGTTGTTTTTGTCTGATAGTTGTTGAGTAAATCAAGGCAGACCAAGAGTTTCACTGATTTGGAGGTGGTTTTGTTAATTTTTGAAACTGCTGGTGTCAAGTAAGTCAAAGTAAACTCAAGAACAGAGTTAAAAAGACAAGTGGCTCTCAGAATTTTTAAAACTTTAGTTGTCATTTAAAGTAAATACATGATAAATGTAATACGTAATCCATCTTGTTGAAAAGACTGTGTGTTTTGCAGTGACTCCAGGCAGGTAAGTTCATGTGGCATCTGTTGGCTTATAAGTTGGTTCAAGGAGCCATTTACATCTTTTTTATAGGAATAATTTGAAGCTGGAATTTGTGGTAAAGGAGACTATTAAATTATAGAAGAGTGTATGACTGTCTGCTTTTTCTCTCACTTTATAGACAAAAACCCAACTCAGATGAGAAGTGTTTATTTGAATTAATATATAGTTTACTTAATTTAAATACGAATAATAATGATGACTATACCCTTTATTTCAGAGAGTTTGTCAGAAATGCTTGGGCTGATATTGAACGCTTCAAAGAACAAAAGAACCATGATTTAAAGGAGGCCCTCATAAGCTACGCAGTCATGCAGATCAGTATGTGCAAAAAGGTAGGTTTTGGTTTCAGTGAAGGTACCAGTATATTCAGAAGTGCTGGCAAATTTCTTTAAAATCAGTTTCTTATTTGGAACAAAGTATATATCATTTTCATTTTTAAAGTCCATTCTTTTCCAGAATGTTTCCCAGTTTCTCTACTTAATTTTGAAAGAAATGTCATAATCAGAATCTTAATTACCAAGTCTCCACTCATTTGAAGTTTCAGATTTGTATGCCCTATTTATTACTTGTATTTGAAAATATGTACTAAAAGCATTATATGGTTATGTGATATTCTTGAACAGGGCATTAAAATACCATTCCTAATAGCGATACATACTTTCATTGGAAAATGGTCTAAACGTTAGGGCCTGGATAAAGTAGTAGCTAATGGAGTATTCATTGTTAGAAAAGACAAGATGGATCTCACATGCACTGTCCTAATAAGATGTCCTAATAGGACGGCAGATGAGAAAACAAGCTACACACTAGTGCCTATAATGCAATCCTGTTTTTGTGGGGAAGAGGAAAGTGTGTATTTTTTAAATGATTGGATGTATACAAATGAGTTTGAAAAGATACACATGAAAGTGTGTATTAATAAACATGTCACTTACACCTATCATATAAGGTATGAACACTGAAGCTTATTCTGGTTAAAATAAGTGTTTTGGCAGTGATGGAAATTTTTCTAAAACGATGTTGTAAGAACAACATGTATAATCTTCCTTAACCTCATTTTCATAGCCCCAGTGCTGCCTGTGTTTACCAGTCAGTACTGGTGCCTTACCTTTCTCTAGTGCTTCTCACTTTATTGAGCGATTCAGCATGCTTTATCTCAGTAAATCATTTAGTAAGGCAATCTGGGACGTTTTAAAGGATTGTGCGGTTTTGTTTTGTTTTTCTTTTGTGCTCCATCAGGGAGGAAAAAAAGCTAAAAAGATTGATTTTTTTCCTATTGTTCAAAGCCTCAGTAAATATTGATAAACTTTAATGTATAAGTATTAAAATATTCTTCATAAATTAGAAGTTATTAGAGAATATATATATATATAAACAAGAGATATATATGTATATATCTTGTTTGTTGAAAACATACCTTCTACCACTTTCTAGATTTTACTGTTACATTTTTTACAAACATGTGTTTTTGTTTAAGCCTATTAGGTATATAATAACGTGTTAGTTTTTGCTAAATAGCCTGCTGTAACCATTGAGAGGGAGTTTATAACTTTTTATCAAAATATTGGTTATTAGGTTAATTAATAGTTCATTAAATTATATTTAATTGTTAGACTAATCAAGTTTTTCATTTCAGATATTGCAAAACTTGTTTTATAAGTAGAAATGATATGAGTATATGATAGGAGTAAATGAGTCTTTCAGAAAGAAGTAGGAATTCTGTCTCTTTTTTGAAGATAGGCTCATACAATGATTCTATTACTTTTTTCAGAAGTATTTCACTTTGACTTACATTAGCCATTGCCAGAAAAAGTATTCTGTTTGTTGGAGTTATTGATTATTCCGAAAGGTGAAATCTAACATACCAGTAAGCCAAGTACTTGGGCTTTCAAAATCCTTCCAGAATTACATTTTAAGGTTTTGGGGGCTTTTTTTTTTTTTCCGTTTGTTTGTTTTAAAAGGGAATTCAAGTTTGGACCAATGCTAAAGAATGCTTTAGCAAGATGTAATCCTGTGAAATGAATTTCTCTTCAATCAAAGTACCCCAAAACAGAAGCACAAGTAAATAAAAAGATTTGTTACCCTGCATACACAAAAATATATAGTAAGTTGCGTTGTTCGACTTTCCTTAATTTGATTATATTAATAGTTATATTAATATAGCACAAAAGGATGTATTTTAATGAAGATTAAATATTATAATTTGAGGTTTTGGGGACTGGTGCTGATTGTAAAATGTTAATTAGATAAAATATACCAACAGATTGTTGCTTCTGAACCAGTGTCTGAGTATCAAGATGTTAGATCATTTCTAGAAGTTCATTTCAGTGCCCACTGTTTCATATTTGCTTATGTAGGGAGTCTTTCCCTAAGACTGAATTCTTATCTTTATATGCTAAGGCCCACTAATCTATCAGAGAGGGTTAATTTTTCTTGCCTTACAGTTGAGCTGTTTGGTTTGACAAAGCTCAGCTGAAATTTAGTGTGAAATCTAAGAATTTCTCCTACGTTCATTAATGCCCATGAACATTAATACACTAGACAATGCCTTCAGTGTGTGTTTTACCAGAATTTTGATGTGGTCAAAAATTTTATACTGCCAACAAAGAAGACTCAACTTCTCAGTGGAATACATTGTTATAATTTAGGAATTGCTATATAGAAAGTTTTGAGTATGTTACATATACAAGCATTAAATTCTTAAATAATTCTTAACCTCAGTGATGAGCCTAAATTTACTCTGCTTGGCTCTCTATACATGGCATTTCAGGGTACAAGATGTAGCATTTCAATGTATAAGATATATGTAGTGAACATATGTATTAGTATCTTCATTATTATCATCCTTTTTTATTGCTTGGCTGTAATTTTTATAAAGATAAATTATATTGCTTTTGTGTATGTGTTTTTGTGGTGTATGTTCAGAAGCCAAGCACCCTTGGAATTTGCTAGTTTTGCAGAACTCTACATGTGTACTCATTATTACTAATTATGTAAAAAAATTTTTTCAGTACTGTTCAACATTTGACTTTTTTACATGTTTGAAATGTTGCTGAATTTTTGTGCTGTTTGCCAGACTTATACAGTAAATAAATGAAGTACTGTGTTGATTTTCATATGATTTTTGTTATTTAACAAAGTGGTCTATATCTATTAGTATCTGATGCCCTGTGGAAAAATAATATATGCCATACTATGTTTTGAAGAGTTTCAGTTCAGTTCAGTTCAGTTGCTCAGTCGTGTCCGACTCTTTGTAACTCCATGAATTGCAGCACGCCAGGCCTCCCTATCCATCACCAACTCCCAGAGTTCACTCAAACTCAAGTCCATCGAGTCAGTGATGCCATCCAGCCATCTCATCCTCTGTCGTCCCCTTCTCCTCCTGCCCCCAATCCCTCCCAGCATCAGAGTCTTTTCCAATGAGTCAACTCTTTAATTGTATACATTTGTCTTATGCCAAAATGTTGGATTTCTTAAAAATAAGATTATGAAATGATATATGATTTCTAAATTTTTACCTTTTTTAAAAAAAAGATAAAATTGTTAGAAGCAAAAGTCATCTTGGTAGGTACACTTTTCATCCCACTGAAGTGTATCCTCTCTTGGCTCACGAAATAAAATAGCTTTCCATTTGGCCTTTAAAATCAAAAGCCTTTTCTTCCAACCTAACCTTATGCTAAAAGAAAAAATGTATTAGAGGACTTGCCTGGTGGTACAATGGATAAGAATCTTGCCTGCCAGTGCAGGGGACACAGGTTCGATACTTGGTCTGGGAAGATTCCACATACCTTGGAGCATCTAATCCATGAGCCACAACTGCTGAGCCTGCACGCTCTAGAGCCTGTGAGCCACCACTAATGAGCTCCTGTGCTGCAGCTACTAAAGCCCATGCACTTAGAGCCCATGCTCCACAACAAGAGAAGCCACTGCAATGAGAAGCCTGCTCACTGCAACAGGAGCAATTCCAAGCAACACTGAAGGCCCAGCACAACCAAGAAAAAAAGCATTAGATTTTTTTTCTACTACCTGACCTAATTTGAGAAGGTCACTGATACCTATGTTTTGAGATAAATTAGCAAAAATATTTTATCATCTCTGAAATACACAAATATTAATTTGGTTGTATGTATATTTAAGTAGGAATATCTTGATGGATTGAGTTTGAAAAAGTTTCACTTGATAGTACAATAATTCCTTTAAAAAGAACTCTTAAAGGTTTTATGTGAAAATCATTTTTGGTACTATTGTATGTGCGTGTGTGCTCACTCAGTCGTGTCTAATTCTTTGAGACCCCATGGGCTGTAGCCCACCAGGCTCTGTCTGTGGGATTTCCTTCTCCAGGGGGTCTTCCTGACCCAGGGATTGAACCCACATCTCCTGCACTGGCAGGCAGATTTCGTTACCACTGCGCCACCTGTGTGCATTTACCCTTTTCAGTATTTAAAAACTAGAACTCAAAAATGAATTATTTAAAGGGGAGATAGATCTCCAAAAATAAATATAAAAAGCTTGTATGAGCAATAACTAGAGAAGACTTATTACATAAATGTAAATACTTCATAACGGAGGAAAATTTAATCTTTACAGTGTACCAGTGATGCAGTTAGTGTAGTCAAAGCATTAAAATTAACTGAAGTCATACCTCACCTTCATTTATATCCAAAAACTTGATGAATGAGTCACTGGTAATTACAACATAGCATCCAAAACAGGAACTGAGAGTTCTTAAAATTCAAGCATCTTTAGAATAAACACATACCCAGCTCGGAATGGAATGAAAAGCCGAGGGTTATATAACAGGAATGCTAGCTAGGCTTTGTATATTCTTATAATCATTTTTTATATTTACATGCATACTCTCTTCATGGTAGAATTTACTGATTATCCTGGAAATATTTACCTAAAAAAATTTTAGAAAAAAAATTTTTTATTTAATAATCCAGAGAAATAAACTAACAAAAGGCCAAATCAGTAAAATTGTACTTCCTTCCTTACTTTTATAGCTTTAAAAGAGCATACTAGAGGGAAAAAAATGAGCCAATAAAATTCAAAGTAAGTAGAACAAAGAAATATTAAAAGCAAGAGCAAAAATCAGTGATATTGAAAACAGGTAATACAGTTAACAAAGCCAAAAGTTGGTCTTTGAGAGTATTAATAAAATTAAACCTCTAGCAAAATGATGGAAAAACCTAAAAGACAGATTATCCCTATCAGGAATGAAATCAAGAATGTTATTTAGATCTTTCAGACGTTAAAAGGATAATAAGGAATGTTACGTACAAATGTAAACCAATAAATTAAAGTCATCAAATTTCTTGAAAAATACAGCTTACTAGAACTGACACAAGACAGAAAATGTGAATAGTTTTAATATTAAAGAAAATATCAGAAATTTTCATACAAAAGAACTCAAGGGATAAAAAGCTTTAATTCTACACAGATTTTCAGAAAATAAGGGTAAAGGGAATACTTCCCCAATTAAAAAAAAAAAAAATGAGAACAAGTATTACCCCAATAGCGAAACTAGCCAAAGACATTTCAAGGAAAGAAAGTGGACATTCCAATATATATCATGAACATAGATACAAAAATTATTGAACTATTAGCTAGTTGAATCCAGCAATAAATAAAGAGCATAATACCTTATGACCAAGTAGTTTATCTCAGAATGCGGGGTCATTTTAAAATTAGAAGAGTCAATTACTATAATCTACCCTGTTAACAAAATAAAGGAATCCTTCATGATCACTTCAATACATGCAGACAGACATTTGACAGGATTCAACTCTGATTCATGACTTAAAGCTCTGAAGAAACTAAGAATAGAAGAAACCTTAATTTGATAAAGTGCATCTGTGGAAAACCTACAGCTAACATCATATCTAATGTTGGGAAAGTTAAGTTCATCACTAGACACCTCCTCACTAGACAATACATGCCCCCATTTCCCCCTTTGTTCCCACCAATGCTGAAATTCTCTGGCTTTCTCCCTTCAACTGTCTCCTTCCCAGATTGTTCCCTGTGCTCACTCTTCTCTGAATATTGTTCAACCTTGAAGAAGATTGATGCCTCATTCGTAAAGCTTATAACAGGAAATTCATTCACGTATGTTCACCAGGTGGACACTCCACAAGTCCAAAAAGTCTGGGGAATCTGTTGATTCAGCAAATTTTATAAAATCATCCCCAGATGAAGGTGGAACTAGTTGATTCAGTAGCAGAAGTCCAAATGAATAAACCATCGTGTGATACAAGCAGCATCAGCAGAAGACGAGGAGAAATTCCTAAATACTCGGTTATTAAGGCCTTGATTGCAGAGCATAATAGCTAACATGCATGAAAATGCTACTCATACTACACCTAAAACTGAGGCACAGTGTGGCAGTGTGCTGACCCAAGGTCCCATATATAGTAACTGCTAGAGTCAGTTTAAATGAACCCAAATAACATGGCTCTAGAGCCTGTACTTTTCAAGGCTTTTCCCGTTTGGAGGAGCAGAGACTTGGAGGAGACCCTCTGGGACAGACCCATGAGGATGGCAGAGGGATAGAAAAGGTAACTTTCACCATACTCAGACTGTAAGGTATTTGAAAGGAAAATGTCATGGGTACTTCTGGAAGTGGGGACAGGGAGTGGAGACATGAGAGAGAAGCGGGATCTGGTGAAATACTAGACTAGTGCTCCAACTTACGTATTTGTGAATCACTTGGGGATCTAGTTAAAACACAGATTCTGATTGTATAGATTATAGAGTGGAGCCTGAGAGTCTGCATTTCTTAACAAGCTCCCAGATACTGGCAGTGCTACTGGTCACCCTTAAATGCATATATTTATATTATATTGGACATCACTAGCTATTAGGCCAATGACCTGGCCAAACAGATATATTTTGGTTCAGTTATTTAGAAAATATACAAAAATTTAGCAATTATACAAAAAAAAAGAAAATTAGATAATAGCAACTTTTTAGTACTATGTCAAGTTTGGAAGTTTATATCAAAAGCAAATTCTGTGTGAAGCTTTAATGATAAAGATGAGTAATGGATAATAATTACATAAAAACAAATTTTATAGTGATAAAAATAACATTTATGAGGCATTCATCAAATATTGTGGAAGACTTGCTATTAAATAGAGTGATTTACACTGTACTTTTGGTTTATCTTTGCACCTTCACCATTCCTCTAAAATGGCAGTAAGGGGAAAAATTTTTTTTTGAGTACCATTAAGGACAAAGGGAACAGAAGAGACAACAGTGCACAAGAAATGTTGACAAAATCACAAGAGTTTGGAAGAATAAAAAGATGGAGAAGTGTTAATTGACTAAGCAAAATGTTGACAACTGAAACTTAATAATACATGCTTATAGTGGGGGCTGCTAATGAGAAGCAAGCTAATTTGCACAGCAGAATGTAAGACTCAGGAATTAGAGGAAACCGAATGAACGGGTGTAGAGTTAAAGGTGGGGCAAGAGCAAGTAGACGCCCAGGACCTGACTCTTCTCCATATAATGAGGAGAGCACCATTGCACATTACTATGAAATTTCAGATGAATAGAAAATTCCAGGAAACAGTTAATATACAGAGAATTGCTATCATCATAGCATCAGGCTTCTCAATAGCAAAGTCTCCAAAAAGAAAAGAGTAATTGCTTCAGAATTCTAAAGATGAACTATTTCCAGCTTGACAGCCAAACCGTCAATCACATGTGAGGCAGAACAAAGACATTTTTGGATATGTAGTTTCAAAAAATTCTCTTCTATACACTTATTCTCAAAAAGCTATCAGAGGATGTGGTTCACCAAAGCAGGAGCATTGACCTGTAAGACATGGGATACAGAAAAAGGAGATCCAGCATAGAACGTAGATGACAGAAATGCCCACAAGACAACCAGAAGGAGTCCCAGGAGGGCACTGTCCGTTGGGAAGCCAGAGATGGAGAGCTCCAGGAGAAAGGACGGCTGGGGAAAAGTTGGAATTGTAGGCTTCTGTGTAGATCTGACAAATGTGGAATGTTGTATGTGGAACCGTTGGAGTGGGATGTTAGACGTAGAAAACTAAGCAATAAAAACAAGTCTATTGTAATATTCAGGAGGAAAAGGAGTGTTTTGCAGGAAGAGTATCATAATCAGAATATACTACATGGCTCTGAAGTTAAAATATTTACATAATTACAATAATGGAAACCTGACAAAGAGCTTATCCAGACACGGTGCTAACCACTGTAATGGTTGTTTGGGAGGAGAGATTAAGCATGCCAAATAGTTAACCTAGTATGTTGATAAATCAAGACACAGCACCAGAAGCATTGTTAAAAAATACAAAGATAAATGTCCAGAGAAATGGCAAAAAGAAGTGAAGGGACTGAAGAATAGAGGATAGGTAGAAGGTGAAATAAGGGGCAGCTATTTTTGTCATAAGCCGTTTTTTTTTTTTTTAACACTGTATTGTGGAAATTCTCAAACATACTCAGAAGTATAGAGAAAAGTACAGTGAATCTCCATGTACCCCTCAACCAGCCCCAACAATTACAGACATGGCCAATCACATTCCATCCATACTCTAATTTTATTTTATATTGTAAATCTTTAAATACTAATTTTTAAAAAATTTATTGAAGTATAATTGATTTAGAATGTGTCAATTTTTACTGTACAGCAAAGTGATTCAGTTATACATTCTTCTTTACCATTATGGTTTATTATAGGAAATTGAATGTAAGTACTATTTAATTTTAAATTAATAGTTAAATACCTGCAGATGATAGGAATAATATTTGTGAAAAATTATCACTATATACCAAACTGCTTTGTGACCAAAAGGAAAATAACAGTAATCACTGCCTCAGACAACATGACCCCATAGGAACCAACCATATCAAAGTTGGTACATGTGGTAGACAGTATGCTGCTGCTGCTAAGTTGCTTCAGTCGTGTCCAACTCTTTGCTACCCCATAGACGGCAGCCCACCAGGCCCTGCCGTCCCAGGGATGCTCCAGGCAAGAACACTGGAGTGGGTTGCCATTTCCTCCTCCAATGCATGAAAGTGAAAAGAGAAAGTGAAGTCACTCAGTCATGTCGGACTGTTAGCGACCCCATGGACTGCAGCCCACCAGGCTCCTCCGTCCATGGGATTTTCCAGGCAGGAGTACTGGAGCGGGGTGCCATCGCCTTCTCCCGGTAGACAGTATAATACACTAGAGATGAATATGGATATGAGTGATAAAAGTGAGAACACTCATCTCTCCAAAAGTGGCTCCAAAGGAATTGTAACTAAAAGAAAATTAAAGAAGTATCAGGAATTCGGCTATCAGCAAAATACGGCTGCAGTATACTGACATGAAACGGCAATGTCCACATCTGCCCCCCCCCACTTACTGTAGATGATGTCATAAGTGATGGTTTCCAGTCATCGCAGTGAAGTACACTTCCTGCTTGTTACAGACTCGGCTTGGTGTGCAAATGCTGCGCTCCTGTATGTGACACGATGAAGAAAAGAGAAGTGATGTGAGTCAGTAGCTAATTCAGAACATGTGTAATAAAAATGTAAAAATAATTGCTTCTTTCGTCTAATATATAAGAAGCAGAGAAAAAGATGGGGCACAGGTCAAAAGGATTAAGAGTGGGGAGCAGTGTATACATTAACCAGGGAGCAGCTGACATGGGAAGGGAGGTATATTCTAGCACATTCATGTCTGATTACGTCCCCATGCTGATTTTAAAATAATTTGGCAATGACCTACCATTTAGAACTGCTTACATTTTACCTGTCCCCACCCCCCTGCCCACAAGGTGAAAGTGAGAGTCGCTCAGTCATGTCTGACTCTTTGCGACCCCATGGACTATACAGTCCATGGGATTCTCCAGGCCCGAATACTGGAGTGGGTAGCCTTTCCCTTCTCCAGGGTATCATCCCAACCCAGGGATCAAACCCAGGTCTCCCGCATTGCAGGCGGATTCTTTACCAACTGAGCCACAAGGGAAGCCCACCCACAAGTTGAGCATAGCTATATTTTGTTTATTCAAAGGGAAAAGCTATCAAAAGCACAGAAAGGTAGCCAGCAGTGCATCAAGGCTCAAAAATGATAGATTCTTATCAGGAGAAGCAAGTCTGAGGCCAGAAACTCAGGGCGACGGGGCAGCATGGGAGGCCACTGAAAGATGGTGTGGGCCCGCATGGGCATTGGCACCTTCAGTGCCTGTCCTGGCTCTGCCCTTTCTTTTCCTGCCCTTGAGCTTCCAGTTTGGAGTGGGTGGGGGCAGTTAGTGATTTGGGAGTTGCTCCAAAGGACAGAATTACTGTGAGAAGAAATTAATACTGTGCGATCAAGCACCTGATGCTCAGGCCAGATGAAAGGCAGATTCTTTCTGGAGGCATCAAGTGAATAATTCTTCCCAGAGTTGCTAAATTTTAAGAGAATGGTTGAGCGGTGTGTTTTCTGGTTAAAGGAGGTGATAAGAGCCAAGGCATTCATTCCCTCAAAATCAATCCCTGATCTTTCCTACTGACTATAATAAATGTGAGAAAGAAATTTTCAGTGTTGATATTTATGAATTGTTAATTAGCATAGTTGACTTTTGTTGATCTCATTAGTGGGAGTCAAAATTTGAAGAAAAAAAATTCATGGGATTCTGATTCATGGAATTTCAGGTGGGGCCTGGGGTAAAAAATCTGCATTTTCTAAAAATGTCCCAGGAGATTCTGATGAGCAACCAAGTTGAAAACACTTCATTCTAAGGATAGAGGCAAATGGTAACCACCACAGTGGAGTTCAGTTATAAATGACACATTCCATACCCTTCTTTGCCTTCCAGATATGGTCAATAAAAATACAGCCCATAAAAGTTGAAGCCCTTCGAAATATGGTCATGGATGTGGTGAAGAGTTCACTTTAGGACATGTGGAGCTTTGTATGATGAGAACAACCAGGTCGAGGTGACCAGGAGGGAGTTAGATATACAGGTCAGAAGCTCCAGAAGCGTCTTAGCTGAACATGGGTTTGGGGGACGTTAGCAAATAGATGGAATGAACACTGTGGGGAGCAGCCTGAATGAACGGAGACCCAAGTATGAAACCGTATGTGTGGATATGGGCATGACCATGGTAACTAATCTTTCTTCGTTCTACTTCAGTTTTGGTAAAAACTCAACTCTATTTCTGTGTTAACCTGTGTTCCCGTTTAGACTCTGAATGCCCAGTTCTTTCAGCCATCACTCATGTGCTTTCCAGACTCTGACCCACCTGAGCTAATATTACTTGTCAACCTCTGATTTGAAGTATCCTTCTCAAAACTTAGGACCCAGAAATAAGTATGACCCTGCAGAGGTTCACCCAGTGTAAGCAGGATACAGGAAGGCTGCTCCTAGCTGGTGTTGAGACACCACTCGTTACCCGTCAGCCAACTGAGGGTCACCACTGTGAGCCAGGTCCCTGTTTCCCTTACACCGCTAAAAGCGCTCAGGAACCAAAAAGAAGAAAGAGGGAGTCACTCAGTCCTGTCCAGCTCTGTGACCCTATGGACTGTAGCTCACCATGTCCATGGACTCCATGTCCATGGACTTCTCCAGGCAGGAATACTGGAGTGGGTAGCCATTCCCTTCTCCAGGGGATCTTCCCAACCAAGGGACCAAACCTAGGTCTCCTGTATTGCAGGAAGATTCTTTAACCACCAAACCTATGTTGTATCACATAATTCTACTTTTCTGGATTCACTATATTTTCATATATATATATATATATATACACACACACACACATACACACACATATATATATGTGCTAAGTCACTTCAGTTGTGCCTGACTCTGTGCAACCCCATGGACTGTAGCCCACCAGACTCTTCAGTCCATAGGGATTCTCCAGGCAAAAATACTGGAGTGGGTTGCCATGCCGTCTTCCAGGGGAGATATATATATATATAGAGAGAGAGAGAGAGAGAGAGGGGAGAGAGAGAGAGGGAGAGAGAGAGAGAGGTTTCAAGTTTCTCTCTGTATCTTTAGGTATAGATACATGCATACCCCCAGGTAAAGGATTGGCTTCTCTTAGGACTAGGCCTGATAGAGGCCCCAGTGTTCCCCATGTTGCTGTGTTGGTCAGGTGGGGATGACCGAACAACACTGGCCCCACTGCAGCCCTGAAACCGTGGGTAACCATTAGTCAAAATTCCATGTCACCTGCCTTTACTAGTCAAGGTTATCTACAAAAGGCTTGCACGTCCTCCATGCAGCAGGTAGCCTAAAACAGTAAGATGTTTGCCAGAGTTATTTTCCAGGAACTTGGAGTCTGTTGCATCTAGTTTGAGCTGAGCCGGTTGAGACTGGACAGGACCACCGACCCTGAAACAGCGTGCATGAGTGTCTGCCCAGTGACCTTTGATGGCAGAGGGCTCGCAACCACCCTCAGGTGGTGCGTGGTGCCTGCATTTGCCAGTTATGTGCTGATGCTTGTAGCCTAGTGACACCTGTGCAGAATATCTGTTACCTCACCTTTCCCCATGCTCCCCACGCCTCAGGCTACCCTGCATCTTTATTCTTTATTCCTTAAGTGCCCTGAGCCCCTTGCCTGTGGGGAGGTACATGTGAGGCTTATTCGCCCCTGGCTGCCTTGTGAACAAGCCCCCTCTCTGCTGTAAACCTCAGCACCTCAGTGTTTTGGCTGATGAGTGGGGAGCAAAATGAACCTGGTACCTGGTCTGGCAACAGCCCCTTAGAGGTCTAGTTCCCAGTCCGGCTCAGCAGAGACTCGGGGAGTCCCACTTCTGCTGCTTCCACCTGTCAGCAGCCCTGGTAAGTCAATGGAGGGAATGATACCCTCTAATTAAGAACTTACTTGACTGACCTTTGAAACAGACCCAGTTCTTCCAATGATAGGATCCCAGAATCTTCAGCAAGAAATGAGCTTGGAGATGATTTCCCGTCAATTTAGAAATGAGGAAACGTGACCAGAGAGGGGAAGTGACTTGCTCCCAGTCACACAGCAGATTCTCGACTTGGGCAGGGTTCCTCCCCTCCTGTATTAGCTCTGTCTCCTGAGCTAGTGGGCCTGGGTGGCTTGACCAGACCTCTCTGGCTCTCACGTCTCACCACTTGCTCAGTAGCCAGGGACAGGGACTGGAAAGGGGATAAGGCAGGCCCCCACACCAGGTCAGGGGGCACATGGAGAGCAGTTTGTGGAGAGAACACGGGAAAGCAATTGGCTGAATGAGTGTTTGGGATCAACACTGCCTTTCAACCACACAGAGACTTTGGACGGTTACTGTTGCAAACACCTCTCCAGTTCCTTCCTTAACTTGAGCCTGTGTATGTGACACCCTGGGGGGTGGGCAGAAGGCCAGTGATAGCTGTGTTTAACAGGTGGCCTGAGCCCCAGAGGACGATGGGTGATCTGGGTCACACAGCTGGGGGGACCAGGCCTGGAACCTGTGGCTCCCCCTTTACCTGGCCCAGCCTGCAGGGAGGCCTCTAAGGCTTTTCAGGGATCCCCCTGGTGGGCAATGGGTTCCTTTGGTGGTTGGCAGAGCCACAGGAGTCCTGTGACCTTCCCGCTTGTGGTGAGCTCGCCAAACCTGCCTGACACCTGAGCTCCAATGGTTTCTTTTCAGGCCCAGCTCATGTTCCTCTTTGGGGGACATGGCCCTGCTTGGAAGTAACTGAAGACCCCCGTCTTCTCTTAGAGGTGGAAACTGAACCATAGCTTCTGGTGGGGCCTGGGTAGTCATGACAGAGAGCTGGTGTTACTGCAAGGGTTGCCCTCTGCAACTCCCTGAGCTCATTTGCTTTAGTTTGCCTCAGGACCGGGGGACCTGGTGCCTCTCCTGCATGAGGCAGGCTCGGCTCCCAGCCCATCTTCTCTATCTAGAGAACCATCCTGACAACTCATCTCAGCCACAACCTCCTGTGGGCGATCTTTGTGCCCCAAGTCAAAGAGCCTCCGGCTTCCCAGACCCCCTGTTCTTAGACTTTAGCATCAGATGCTGAAATTGCTGGTTTCTCCATGGGGGTGGGGAGGGTTAGGGAGTGGGGGTCAAGTCTGCATTTGAAAAGGACATGTTTGCTTCAGCTACAGGGAGTAATGTACTCTGCAGTGTTTTTATTAAATTTCCAAATTGTGAAGTTCAGCCCTTTATCCTTACAGGTTGTTTTTTGGTTGCTTGATCAGCTACTGAAAGAGGTATATTAGAATCTACTTCAAATGCTGAACTTGTCAATTTCTCCCCATAGTTTTGTCAGTCGATGCCATATACAATTTGATGCTCTCTCATTGCGTGCATGAAGGGTTTTAATTTTTATCTTTATTGATGCTTTTTTTTTTATTGATGCTTTTTATCAGTATTTATGCCTCTTTCTATTTATACCATGGTCCTCCCTCCATTCCAGCTTACATGATGAGATTTTTCCCTTTAATTTTTAAGGACTACATATGGATAAACCATGATTTAATTACCTAGTCCTCTATTATTGAACATTGATTGTATCTAATTTTTCACTTTATAAATGTCACTGGAATGAAATTTTTGTATACAACTCTCTCTTCTTATTTCTTCTGCGCAGAGTCCTAGTAGTGGAATTATGAGGTCAGGGCATATGAACGTTTTAAAGGCTTGTCATATCTGTTGTTCCTTCATGGCTATTGATCAAATTAGAATTTTGAGTGTGGAGTCACCCAGTTGGCTGTGGTTGAGGTATGTGTTCTTAAAATCGCTCAGTGTTTTAGGCTTGGTCTTCTTTTGTCGACCAGGCATCCCCCACATTATGCACTTGGTGGACAATAAGTGTAATTGAGAGCTTTATTCCTGTTACATTTCGCCTGTTAGTTTTGGCCCAGCCCGCTGATGCCTCAGCCTCTGATTCAGTCACCGATGTGGGGCCATGCCTTCTGTAACTTCGCTTGGGTCAGGATGGTAATGAGAAGAGGACCCCACAGGGATATTGAATTCTTAAGACTAACTAATAGTTTATTACGCATATACTATGCACCATGCATTATATATATGTTAACTCATTGAATCATCACAAAATCCCTAAGAGGTAGAAAATAAAATTCAGAGAGGGAGACTCTAACTAGTCACCCTGCTCCGAGTGAGCAGAGCCACGATTCCAGCCCTGGGCTCGGGTTCCAGCCTGCGACCCAAATTGCCAGCCCTGCTCTACAGGAATCCACCAGCAGGTGGCAGTAGTGCTAATGGGCCTAGGAAGGACCTCTTGCTGGAGATCAGAAATAGCCACAAACCTGGATTTTCTTCCTATAAAGTAGCACTGACTCTTATTGACATGCCTAAAACTAGATTATTCAGTAAAATAAACATTAACCCAGCAGGCACATTCCTCAGGGTAAAAAGATAATAAAGTAAACAGACCTTTGACCGTGGCCCTCTCTTGCCTAGATTTCATCACTGTGATTCCTCAGGGGGAATCTCTGCTTTAAACTCACCTGCACTTGGATGATCCTTCCTGACTTTCCACCCACCCTTTGCTGCTCCTGCCCCTGCTTTTCCACCCCTGGCAGAAACCAAGGCTGTGGGGCCATATCCTCAGCCGGGAGAGCCTGTCAGAGCCTTGGGCAAGGGTTTTAGAGAGGGGAACTTGGTGGCCTGTGGAAACCCTTGGGGACTGGGGTAGACCTATTTTTGGAAAGAATCTTCGACTCACGGCCCAACCACCCGTCCTTCAACCTATCCAACTTGTATGCGAGAATGTGCTTCTTTCTGATCTAGGAGCCCACAAACCCCTCTCATTTCTTCAGTCTCCCACTCACAGTTTGAGATTTTTCTGCCTCCTTTAAAAAAAAAAAAAAAAGGTTTTATTCTTTGTTTTTGGAGTTCCTGAACAAGCACGAGGGCTTTGCTTGCTGCTTTCCCCCCTTGCCCAGCAGCATCTCTCTCACACCCTTTGTACAAGCACACATGTGTATTGTCTAACTGCGTCTATCCTTCAACAGAAATAGAACAGCAAAAGGATTTTTTTTAACGTTTCACCACATGTGGGTTCTGCCTAAATGGTCCAGGGTTGAACTCCAAGCCTCCCCCAGCGGTGTCCCTTGCTGCAGTCTGACTGCTCCCAGTGCCCAGTCTTCATGCTTGGGGGAAGGTCTCTCGCAGGCAGACAAGTTCCTGACTGTTAAGGACCTCAAGGTGGGGCTGGTGCTAGAGAAGCAGCCAGGGGTGGCATTCTAAGCTCCACCCTTTGCAAAGTCTGTGATTTTAAGGTACGCCCCTAGAGTTTTTGAGACTTGGTTTTCTCAGTGCAAAGTGGGCATAAGCATAGCATCTACTGTGTAGAAATGTTGTGTTAGGTACAGTAATGCCTGTAAAGTGCCTAGCATTGCACCTGGCACACTGGGCCAAGTGCTTGGTAATGCTGGCTGTTGTTCAGTTAAGTAAAGGATGGAGGTAGCTCATGGGATCGTGGAACAATACTGCTGATGTGCCTGGAGAGGTCAGGCTACACTGTGGTCTGAGTGCTCATTTCCCCCCAGATTGAGAATGTCGAAATCCTTATGCCCAGCCTAATGGTGTTAGGAGGCGAGGTGTGTGGTTCAGAGGGTGGAGGCCCCCAGGAACAGAATTAGTGCACTTACAAGAGAGACCTCATGGAGCTCTCTCATCCCTTCTGCCATATGAGGGTCCAGAGAGAAGTTGGCACCCAGAAGAGGGCTCTCACCACAACCTGATTCAGCCAACATTCAACCTTGGACTTCTAACCTCCAGAACTGTGAGCAATTTCTGGTGCTTATCAGCCACACCATATGTGGTGTGATGTCAGGGCAGTCCGAAAGGACTAAGGCAGGATAGTTCTCTCAAATAACCAGAAGTCTTGCTTCACCAACTTGGATGAAAATAAGAAACTATTTTTTAATGTCCAAATAAGCAATTCCAAGCTCCAAACATACAACTTGTTAAAAAATACCTCCTGTTATTTGTCAGTTATACTTCAGTAGAACTTTTAAAAAATGTGTCCTGTCAATAATGAATCTAGAAACCCTTAGTGGTTCTCAGTCATGGTCATTTCATGTCTGAGAAGATACAAGAGGCCAGAAGGACCATTCACCATGCGGCCTGCCACCTAGGCCACGGCTGTTTCTCAGGGTTGTCTCTGCAGGTTGTGGTCAGCTGGCCTGGGCTTCCATGGCAGTGATGTTTTAGAAATAAAGCTATTTGAATGTTGGGCTTCCCAGGTGGCTCAGCAGTGAAGAATTTGCCTGCAGTGCAGGAGACACGGGTTCGATCCCTGGGTCAGGTAGATCCCCTGGAGAAGAAAATGGCAACCCACTCAGTATTCTTGCCAGGAAGAATCCCATGGGCAGAGGAGCCTGGCAGGCTACAGTCTGTGTGGTCGCAGAAAGTCGGACACAGCAGCACACACACACCTCTTTGAACTTCTCCACACAGATGCTGGTCAGCCGGGGCTAGTTTTCTCCAAGGCTCTGAATCCTTCAAGGGCTCTTTGTGTCCCCTGGAAGCTGTCCCTCATTGCAGCTGCCAGCAAAAGTAAGATGGCATCCAAGGATGCTGTTAATCCCCCTTCACCCCTGCAGCAAGCATCAACTCTCTGTCGTCCGCGGAGCTGCTTCCCATCCTCCCAAAACTCCAAGTTCCAGAGTCCCTGGAGCAAGTCCTTCATCTCCCAGCCCCAAGTTCACAGCAACCCTGGACTCCTCTTCCCAGCAGCACCTCCCATTTCCTTCAGGAGAAGCCACCATCCTGTTGCTCCTGTATTTGGGCGAGACAACTGCAGCCTAAGAGAGGCAAGGTGACCACCCAATACACACAGCTGGTCAGTGGACACAGCTCACAGATCCTGGCACACAGCATAGAGCTCTTTCCCCAAAGCATAAGGGGCCTGAGTTAGAGTGGAGAAATTGGGAGTGGCCAGGGGTCAGGAACAGGACAGTTGAGACAGGCAGTTGTTGACTTTGTAGAAGTGATGAGGGGGCCCAGGCGTGCTGAATGTTGTTTTGCATTTTTGATAGAAACTTCCCTTAAGAGCTGTGCAGTTAGGTGCTTAATGAATCAAATAGTATTTTGAAGATTAGAAGGAAATACCCAGTGCTGGCCTATGGCTATAGAGCTGTTTTAAAAACCAAAACCGTGAAGTCTGGGGACTGAATTCCACTCATTTGCATGTGAGCTGCCATTAATTTGTAGATTGAATTTGGGGCCCTAACAAGGCACACATAAATTAGCTAATTAGTGCTAATGTCTGCAACTGCTCTCAGGACAATTACTCAGTGAGGGAGGCGTGCGAGCCTAAGAACGTTAAGTCAGGCTTTTCTTTTTCTTGGTCAGCTGCGTAAATGCGGGGCTGCAGAAAGCACAGGAACACACGTGAGTATACCACTACCATCCCAGAAGCTGCCACGCAAGTGGATGGTGCCAACACGGAGTGGCCAGAGACCAGAGAGCCTGTTGGCTTTGACCTCTCTGTGCTCGAGACACTTCTTTATTTTTATTGAGACCAGGAGCTTGGGATGCCTGCAGGAGAGATGAGGGAGTTCATCCAACTTGGGGTTGCAGGATGGAGCATCCAGGCACCTGGGAGCCGTTCATCCCAGATGCTTAGAGAAGGAAGCCCTTGCTCTAGGTGCTGGCTTCTCCTTCCACCTTGAGATGGTGGATCTCCCGAGTGTGAAGCCTGGGCCAGCAGCATCAGCATCACGTGGGAACTTAGAAATCCAGATTCTCAGCCTCATTCCAGGCCTACTGAATCACAGGCTGCGCAGATGGTGGGGACAGCACTCTGCTGTGGTGGCTTTGACGCACCCTCAAGTTTAAGAAGCTCCTCCCTTAGGGGATCCTGGGATGGTAAGAGTGGCCTGCGTTCCAATTCTGGCTTCACAGTGGGTGGGACTAGGGGAGCTGGGCACCTACATTTCGATTGTACAAAGGCTGGCTCTCTCTGTGTACCCTCCCTCCAGCTGCTTCCATTGCCTCACCCCATTCCCAGACCTGTCTTCCCACTGGATGGGTAAGTAACCTTGGATCCTAAAGAAATGAGTTCTGGTTTTGTTGCGCTGAGGTCCATTTTAAGAGCTCCCCAGTTATTCTGATGATCAGCCAGGTTTGGGGATGACTGGCTTAATATCTGTGATCCTCAGTTTTCTAAACAGGGTGGCAGTATCTGCCCTGTGGGGTCGTTGTGGAGATTAAATGCACTAGTGCAGAAAAAGCACTTAACATCTGTCTAGCATGTGGTGAGTGCCAACATTGGCCGTGAGGGAGGATTTGCTGGGCGCCCCTGAGGGGCACTGAAAAGGCCTGGACTGGGAGGGGCACCACGGTTGACCCTCCCCTTACCAGAAGTCTGGCCAACCTCCAGAAAAGGGGCTTTGGTCATCCCACACGGTGACAATCTGCAGAGGCCTGGGGTACTGTGCTGGGCTCCCCACCAAGCCCAGGGAGGGATGCCCATGGTACGCTGAGTTAAGACTTGGGTTAGAATGAAATGAGAGAGGCACAGACATCTTGGATTGCCAACTGAGAGCAGATGTGCTTGACCTCTTGGTCTCGTCAAATTCTTCTAAAACCGGTGAGGCAGGTATCATTGTCCACCTCGCACAGATAAAGATACAGAGGTGCAGAGATGTTCACCTGCTCTGAAGCCCAGGCTGGCTACCTTACACAAGCGGTGTTCAAATTGTGCTCTGCTCACCCCAAGCCATTGATGTCGCTTTACAGGGCACTGTAGGAGCAAGGAGGGCGTCCTGTGGACCAGCTTGGATGTCCCCCTCCCTCTTCAACTAAGCATAGCTTTTAACTTGTTTGGACCTTCAGATAGGACTCTGCCAGGATTTCCCAGCTAAAAAAGAAAAAAAAATATATATATATATATATATTTTAAACCACTGTCCCATCCATCTGCTTGAAGACTTCCAGTCAGTATCTGCCCCAGCTGGTCCTGGACCCAGTGCCACAGAACCTGAAAGTGAGGCTCTTTGGGCCTCAGCTTTAACTGAAGAATTACTATGAACAATACCAGATGCTTGTGTGAGCATCAGATAGAATTCCCATGCACTTTGAATTTGTAAAGGAAATTTCAAAGAGCTGATTCCACAACTCTTGGACTCCTCAGGCAGATTAGGGATATGAAAGTACTCAGGTTAGGGATATGAACTCTATTCCAGATTAGAGTGTGGGGAGAGAGGGTGACTTGTGAGAAATCACAGATCTTGGAGAGATCTGTTGCCAGGCTGAGTCCCCATCCCACCGTCTATTTCACGTCCAACCAGTGGTAAGGGCTTCCACGGGGCTACCTGGAGAACTTCGAAGCGTGTCAGTTACTGATTGCTACAAAACAAACCACCCCCCAAACTAGTGCCTTAAAACAGTAATCACAGATTTGTTCACATCTTTACAATTGGGACTGGGCTCAGTGGGGACATCTGTCCATGTTCCACATGGCTTGGTCACCCGGTTGGCAAGTTGGTGCTGGCTGCAAGCAGGGAGGTCAGCTGGGGTCATTGTGCAAGAAGGTTGGTTCTCCTCCATGTGGCTGCCTGGGCTTCCTCACAGCATGGATGCTGGGGACTAACAGGGAGGAAGAGGGAAATGCCAGTCTTCCTAAAGCATGGGTTCACACCTGGCTGAGTCATTCCCAGCTGTGCCGTGGGAACAGTGAAGGTCGTGGAAAGAAGTGGATTCCTCACTCCTGTCGCCTCGGGCCTCATTTTAAGTGAAGAACCCCTTCCTCCCAGAGTGGATTAGCCCTGGGAATGACATTATTTCAAGGAAGTCTGTATGCTTGTCTGCCCCCTCCTCATCCCAAGGAATTCCTGGATTGGGTTCAAGTTATATTTCAACACCGGAGCCCCAAGATTCATATAGCAAAGACTCCTAAACACAGAAGTAAAGCCCAGGTCCAAACCTTGTTGAACTTTTAAGTGGCCAGTAAAATCTAGGATTCTTCCGGTCATTAGTGCTATTCACCAGAGGTTTACATTTCATCTCCCAGTTACATCTTTTGCTTTGAAGTTAGGTGTAGGCTTGTGAGGTGGTTTTAAAATATCTAAGTGTTCTTTGATACTGCTCTCTTCAGGAAGTAGAACTTCGCTTTGCCCATATAGTATGGGCTGGAGTTAACAACTCACTTAGAATGAACAGAATATTCTGACTTTCAGAGAAGGTCCTAAAAGGTTTCGTGGCTTCTTCTTGGACTCTCTGTTGACATGCTTATTCCAGGGGAAGCCAGCTGCCATATCATGAGAACACTCAAGGAGTACTTTAAAGTTTCATGTGGCGAGGACCTGAGGCCTCCTGCCAACAACCAGTCCTAAGCTGCCAGACGTGTTAGTGAGCTGCCTTGCAAACAGACTCGCCAGCCCCTGTCAAGCCTCCAAATGCCTGCAGTTTTGTGAGAGGCCTGGGGCCAGAGCCACCCAGCTAATCTGGTCATAGATGCCTGACCCTCAGAAGCTATGTGAGATCATAAATGTTCGTTATTTTCAGCTACCAAGTTTTGGGGTTATTTGTTATATAGCAATTGATAACTAATATACCTGTGATTTGCTTTGGCTTATAAAGAATGGACAGAAGTGTCATGTGTTATTTTCAGGTAGAAGAAACCTTAAGAAGAAGGTACATGCCACTATATTCTTTTTCCAGACAAGTTCTAGATGGTGGCAGCTTCATCAGGCTGGCCCTGGAGTAAGGACCATGTGTGAATCAGGGTCCAGCAGGGGAAAGATGACACAGGCAATAGGGGAATTGAGCGTTTAATGAGGTGTTAATCCACAAAGGTGTGGACAGCCTTAGCAGAAACTGGGGAAGGATGGTGAGATGTCCCAGCCAGCATTACTACCCCCAAGCCTGAAGGGGCAGAGGATGGAGCAGTTGCTAGGATTTGGTGAGAGTTGTAGCTGGAGGAGGGCCCCAGCAGGGCTATAGCTTTCAGTACAGAAATGCCACTATTCCAACTCACAGCCCTGCCAGGAGGGCTCTGGAGGAATGAACACCTGACCTTACCTCCTCCTGGGTCTTCCCCCTGGCCAACACATATAGTTTCAAATATTGATTTTGCCAGTATTTAAATGACTTTATTTTAATACTATTTATTTGGCTGCAACGGGTCTTGGTTGTGGCATGCAGGATCTCTACTTGCAACCTGTGGGATCTAGTTGCCCAACCAGAGATCGAACCTGGACCCATTGCATTGGAGCATGGATTCTTAGTCACTGGACCATCAGGAAAGTCCCTCAGTGAGTCTTTAAAAATGGTACCAAACAGTTCTGTTAGGTCTTTAGGGTCCCCTTGCATTGGGAGCATAGAGTCTTAGCCACTGGACCAGCAGGGAAGTCCCTAAATTAGTCTTTAAAAATGGTACCAAAGAGTTCTATCTATTAGATATTTAGGGATACAGTTTATAGCTTACTCATTTTGATAGTTCAGTGAGTTGCTGCTGCCTGCCAAGTCGCTTCAGTCGTGTCCGACTCTGTGCGCCCCCATGGACTGCAGCCTACCAGGCTTCTCCGTCCATGGGATCCTCCAGGCAAGAACACTGGAGTGGGTTGCCATTTCCTTCCTCAATGCATGAAAGTGGAAAGTGAAAGTGAAGTCACTCAGTCGTGTCTGACTCTTAGCGACCCCATGGACTGCAGCACACCAGGCTCCTCCATCCATGGGATTTTCCAGGCAACAGTACTGGAGTGGGGTGCCATTGCCTTCTCCCAGTTCAGTGAGTGTTTTTCTTAAAATAGTTGTACTTCTGAGGCTATCCTGAAGTTGTATGGAAGAGGTGGCCAGCATCTGCTTTAGATCCTTTTCCACAAGGAAGTCTTTCTTCCTTGTTTGATGGGGCTTTCCACATGCCTAGTGGCCGACCCCTGGCCTGCACTCTATGAGGCTTGCTCATGGAGGTTGTGGCCTCTGATTTCAGAAGAATACATCTTTTCCCAAATAATCTCGGGCCTTCCGTCCTTCCATACTCACATGTAATGGTCCAGTCTAGTCCTAAGTCCAGCTGGAGGACCTATACAACACCTCTTCCCCAGAGGTGCTTTAGCTACCCCTACTCTTGCCTGGAAAACCCCATGGACGGAGGAGCCTGGTGGGCTGCAGTCCATGGGGTCGCAAAGAGTCAGACACGACTGAGTGACTTCACTTTCACTTTTCACTTTCATGCATCGGAGAAGGAAATGACAACCCACTCCAGTGTTCTTGCCTGGAGAATCCCAGGGTCAGGGGAGCCTGATGGGCTGCCGTCTATGGGGTCGCACCGAGTCGGATACAACTGAGGCGACTTAGCAGCAGTAGCAGCAGCAGCAGCAGCAGCAGGCTTTCAAGATCTAGGAGTCCTAGGCAGAGAAAGGGGCAACTGAGTAGGAAAGAGCTTATAGGGTAATTGACTCAATGTGCAAAGTTCTTAGTGTGTGCTTGCTTTCACAGAGAGCCTGTGCCAGGTTAGCAGTTTCAAACCTCTCCTTAGAGCCTTATTATTCTAGTGACGTCAGCCCACCCAGTGTCCACCACCCAGGCATCTTCTCCCTAGGATTTCAGGTAGGTCATGGTCATGAATGAGAAGATCTTGCTTAAGAAGTAAGTATTGGCTCTTGCCTAATGTGGTCACTCTTAATGTTTGTGTCTGTGTAAAACAGTGGCTAAACAGTAAGTTCAACTAATCTGTGTTCACCACATAATGTCAACTTAAAAAAAAAATACCTGTCAACCAGAGCTTATATACCCCCTCTTTTCTATATTTTAGAAGAATACATAATGTTCTGTTCTAAGACATTTAATATTGGAAAGAACAGTTCACTAATCTGGACTCTGAAAGCACTGAAAGAAAAAGAAAGAGAAATTGCTCAGTCATGTCCGACTCTTTGTGACCCCATGGAATATAGCCTATCAGTCTCCTCCATCTAAGGGTTTTTGCAGGCAAGAGTGCTGGAGTGGGTTGCCATTTCCTGCTCCAGGGGATTTTCCCAACCCAGGGGTCGAACCCACGTCTCCCACATTGCAGACAGATGCTTTACCGTCTGAGCCACCATGGAAGCACTGACCCAACATCAAAATTAAAGTAAAAGTGTGTCTGTGGGCATAGGCAGGTCCAAGTCAGCTGGCCCAGAGTTGCTCAGATGGGATAAAAACAGCTCATCTTCCTGGATCACCAATTCTGTTAGAAGTTTTAAGGGTGGGGGGAACACATTTTTATCTATAACACATTATGAAACAGACTGTAATTCACATGGACTTTAAATATAAATTGCAAATCTTCAAACACATTTTAGCTTACAGCTGGCCTTTTTGGGCTACAACATCTTCTCACCCACCTCCAGCTCGTATTCACGTGAGGGTGCTTTCGTGGCAAAACTGAAAAAGCACAGGATCTGAAAGCGCCTTGCTGGTGGTAGAGCTCCCCAGATGAGAAGAAGACTCAGCTAGGACCAGAAAATAAAATACCTGGACCCCTCTCTTGTCTGTTTACATAAATAACTTCCCCAGGTTGGGAGAGGATATCTTGCTGTGTGTTTTATTTTTATAATGAGTGAAAAAAAATTTTTTGATATGAACCATTTTTAAAGGCTTTATTGAATTTGTTACAATATTGCTTCTGTTTTATGTTTTGTTTTTTGGCCACAAGGCGTGTGGGATCTTAGCTCTCTGACCAGGGATCAAATCCATACCCCCAAGTGTTAGAAAGTAAAGTCTTAACCACTGGAGCCCCAGGGATGTGCTGTATGCTTAGTTGCTCAGTTGTGTCCTACTCTTTTGCAACCCCATGGACTGTAGCCCTCCAGGCTCCACCGTCCATGGGGATTCTCCAGGCAAGAATACTGGAGTGGGTAGCCATGCTTTCCTCCAGGGGATCTTCCCAACCCAGTGACTGAACCCAGGTCTTCCTCATTACAGGCAGATTCTTTACTGTCTGAGCCACCAGAGAAGCCCTTGGAGCCCCAGGCAAGTACCTTGGTATGTAATTTTATGGCAAATTCTTGGAGAGCCATCCAGGCCAATGAGTTTAACAGGGTATCTTTATAAACTGTTTGAAGATAGTAAGGGATTCGAGTACCCAGTCCCAACTTGTGGCAGGGGTGAGCATGAGGGTGTGTTCCCCACACCAACAAGCAATTCTCCTGCACCAGTTGGGTGTCCTGCGATTCAACTCTATTCTGACACTGTCTACCTGGAGATAGTGCCAGCTTTCACAGGTTAAGGGCTCAGTCCCACAAGAGGCACACCCGCCCCTACCCCCACCAACATTCCAGTCACAAATCTAGTTTGTATCTGTACTTCTGACCTCCTGCCTATAGGTTGGAGGTTCTTATGACCCCCACTTGGGTTCAATCAGTTTGCTAAAGGGGCTCACAGAACTCAGGGAAACATTTTACTTACTACATTACCAGTTTATTATGAAAGGAATCAAGATTGCCGGGAGAAATGTCAATAACCTCAGATATGCAGATGACACCACCCTTATGGCAGAAAGTGAAGAGGAACTCAAAAGCCTCTTGATGAAAGTGAAAGTGGAGAGTGAAAAAGTTGGCTTAAAGCCCAACATTCAGCAAACGAAGATCATGGCATCCGGTCCCATCATTTCATGGGAAATAGATGGGGAAACAGTGGAAACAGTGTCAGACTTTATTTTCTGGACTCCAAAATCACTGCAGATGGTGATTGCAGCCATGAAATTAAAAGACACTTACTCCTTGGAAGGAAAGTTATGACCAACCTAGATAGCATATTCAAAAGCAGAGACATTACTTTGCCAACAAAGGTTTGTCTAGTCAAGGCTATGGTTTTTCCTGTGGTCATGTATGGATGTGAGAGTTGGACTGTGAAGAAGGCTGAGTGCTGAAGAATTGATGCTTTTGAACTGTGATGTTGGAGAAGACTCTTGAGAGTCCCTTGGACTGCAAGGAGATCCAACCAATCCGTTCTGAAGGAGATCAGTCCTGGGATTTCTTTGGAAGGAATGATGCTAAAGCTGAAACTCCAGTACTTTGGCCACCTCATGCCAACAGTTGACTCACTGGAAAAGACTCTGATGCTGGGAAAGATTGAGGGCAAGAGGAGAAGGGGACGACAGAGGATGAGATGGCTGGATGGCATCACTGACTCGATGGATGTGAGTCTGGGTGAACTCCAGGGGTTGGTGATGGACAGGGAGGCCTGGCTTGCTGCGATTCATGGGGTCGCAAAGAGTCAGACACGACTGAGCGACTGATCTGATCTGATGAAAGGATATAACTCAGGAACAACCAGATGGAAGAGATGCACAGGGTAAGCCATAGGAAAGGGACCAGAGATTCTCCATCTCCCCCCATCTTCATGTGTTTACCAACTCCAAAGCTCTCTGAACCCTGTTCTTCTGGGGTTTTATGGAGGCTTCGTTACACAAGCAGGATTGATTAAATCAGGGTCGTTGGTGATTGAACTCAGTCTCTAGCCATCAGGGAGTAGGACTGAAACTTTCAACCCTTTAATCACAAGATTGACTCCTTCAGTAGCCAGCCCCCCATCTTTAGGTGCTTTCCAAAAGTTGCCTTATTAACATAAAATCAGTTGTGGTTGAAAGGGACTTACACATAACAAGATATCCACTTCACCGTTACGGCTCTGAAGCAATTTCAGAAACTGAGGACGAAAAACTGAATATTACAACAAAAGATGCTCTCATGATTCTTATAGCTCGGAAAATTCCAAGGGTTTGGGGAGCTCTGTTCCAGTCTTCAGTGTCCCTCAATGCCCATTACATGAAGATTCACATAAATTTCTGCTTGATTTTAGATCTCAAAAAGAGCTGCCTCCACAAAAGAATTAGTATGAATTATTTTCTTACGGGACAATGAAAATTATGTAACTTACTCTGTTTCTTTCTGCTTTGTTCCCAGACAGCTTAGAACCAAATTGCTCAGGTCTTGTAATACGTTCTGCTCTGATGACAGAAAATGCCTGCCTCCTCTGCCTCCTTCAGATGGACTCTGAGCTCTTTCATCCTTATATGTCAAGTCTTGTTCTGTGTTGCAAACAGTCAGCCAACTTAGGAAGCAAGCAGGGCACAGATTTTAATGTAAATATTTTTTTCAATCAGCATTTTAATGAATGTGATCAATGTATACCAAAATTCAGATGCAAGGCCAAAAATTATAAACACAGACAAAAAGATAAGTCAAGCATTAGAGAGGAACAACTGATGAATATTGTTTTAAAACAGAAAAACATATATAAATTCATATTGCTATAAATAATACTACAATGAATAACTATGTGCATAATTCTCTGATTAGTTCTCTAAAGTATATTTCTATAGGTAAAGTTATTGCCCTAATGGCATAACTATTTTCAGTGAAAGGTGCTCAGTCATGTCCAACTTTTTGCGACCCCATGGACTATACAGTCCATGGAATTCTTCAGGCCAGAATACTGGAGTGTGTAGCCTTTCCCTTCTCCGGGGATCTTCCCAACCCAAGAATTGAACCCAGGTCTCCCTCATTGTAGGCAAATTCTTTACCAAGTGAGCCACAAGGGAAGCCCAACTATTTTCAAGGGCAAGTTAATTTTCTATGGATATAGGATACTTGGGGTCACACACAAGGCTGTACAGCATCATGGCTGAGACTGTGGACTCCAGGGTTCAAATTCTGGCTCCACTACTGAGTAGAATTAAAAGCAGGCTATTCACCCTCTAGTTTGCTTTAGGAAATAGTGGTAAACACAGTGATCTACTCAGTTCAGTTCAGTTCAGTCACTCAATCTGACTCTTTGTGACCCCATGGACTGCAGTACGCCAGGCTTCCCTGCTGCTGCTAAGTTGCTTCAGTCCATCACCAACTCCTGGAGCTTACTCACACTCATGTCCATTGATTCGATGATGCCATCCAACCATCTCATCCTCTGTTGTCCCCTTCTTCTCCTGCCTTCAATCTTTCCCAGCATCAGGGTCTTTTCAAATGAGTCAGTTCTTCACATCAAGTGGCCAAAGTATTAGAATTTCCACTCCAGCATCAGTCCTTCCAAGGAATATTCAGGACTGATTTCCTTTAGGATGGACTGGTTGGATCTCCTTGCTGTCCAAGGGACTCTCAAGAGTCTTCTCCAACACCACAGTTCAAAAGCATCAATTCTTCGGCCCTCAGCTTTCTTTATAGTCCAACTCTCACATCATACATGACTACTGGAAAAACCATAGCTTTGACTAGATGGACCTTTGTTGGCAAAGTAGTGTCTCTGCTTTTTAACATGCTGTTTAGGTTGGTCATAACTTTTCTTCCAAGGAGCAAGCGTCTTTTAATTTCATGACTGCAGTCACTATCTGCCATGATTTTGCAGTGATCTACTCAGCAAAAGGTAAAACAGAAAAGAAAGAGCAAGGATACATAAAAGCTAGAAAGCATAAAACAAAATGAGTGAAGCAAACCCAAATGAAGCTATTATGAAAATAATTGTAAATGAGTTAAACTTGCTAGAGTAAAAGAGAGTGGTTCTCAAAATTGGGTCAGGAGTCAAGAGATTGTTCCTTCAACTTCAGCTAACTCTTTACTGTGAAATCCCTTCACCACGCGCAACTTGGGTCACTAAATCCAACGGAGTCTCTTCAGCCCTTGTCTTTCTTAACTTCTTGGAAATATTTGATGTTGCAAGCCACGCCCTTCCCCTCTATACACGCTCTTTCCTCAGCTTCTAGAAGGCTGCATTTCCTCTGTTTTCTTCCTGTCTTGTTGGCTTTTCCGTGTAAGTGTCTTCGGCCCATCCCTTCAGTGTTGGCACTGTTCCTCAGGGTGTGCCCTGGGCGCTTTGCTTTCTCCCTCCACATATTCTCTCTGTAAGGTCTCCACCACTCCCAAAGCTCTGATTATAACCCATATGCTGATGGATCCCAAATCTAGAATTCCAGTCCAGGTCTCAGGAGCAATTCTGAGCTGTAAATCTGTATATCTAATTGCATATTGGCTATTTCTATCTGGGAATTTTGGAGGAACCTCAAATTCAACTTTATCCAACTGAATTCATAATTTTTCTCATATCTTTCTCCTGATGCTAGTAAATGGCACCCCCTGGTTGCTAAAGTCAGAAACCTAGGGTCCAACTTTGACTCCCCTCTCCCTTACCACCCCTGATTCAAATGAAAGTCTCTCCTAAATATTTTCCAGATCCATTTGCTTGTCTGAGTCCTCAGGATCAACACCCTCTTGTGGCTCACTACCCTTTCTTGCCTGGCTTATTGAAGAGCTTCCTGAATTATTTCTCTACCTTGAGTCATGCTATACTTCAAACCAATGTCCATTGTGCTCCAGGGTGCTTCCTCTAGAGCAAAAAATTTGACCATGGAACACCCATGCTTAACATCCTTCAGTGACAAGGCCCTTGGTGACCTGCCACTGAATTTCTTTTGTCTTGAATGTGCCTTGCTCTTCTTACATTCAGGCCTTTGCACTCGCTGTTCTTTCTCCCGAAACTATTATTTGCAATTCTTTTCTTAGCTTACCTCTTCTCATTCTTCAGGTCTCAGATTAAATGTCACTTTCTCAGGAAACTCTAAAATAGGTTAGGCTTCCTGGCCATGTGCTTCATTATCACCATACAATTTCTCTACCACTTATCACAAAAGTGTTGTAATTTCTTAATTGTAGGTTTCCCCACTGAGCTGCAAGGTCCATCAAGATGGGAACTGTGTCCATCTCTTTCACCACCATGCACCCCAGAATGTGCCCAGTAATGCTCAATAAATAGTTACTGACTCCATGGACAGATATACAAGAAAATGTATATCTTAAGATTGCTCAGAGTGGCAGAAAAACTTGGAAAACGCCTAATTTTCTAACAGGAGAGGATTAGTTCAATGAAGTATGAGTCTTCATATTTTAAATTTCCCAGTCCAGTTACTAGGAAAATTATGGTTTAAAAAATGTGAATGACATATGGAAAGACATTTCTCATATATTGTGAAGTGAAAACAGCAGTATTACATGGGTAGATGTCTAGTGTGATCTTATTCTTAGCCTTGTGTCTATGATTTTCCCTTTGCATTCTTCATCTCTTTCATCTACCTTTGTATTTATTTCGTTCTTTTTCTTCTTAGCTGGTTTTCACCCTATGACTATCTGCTTATGTTTTATGAAAGACGTCTCTTCTTCCATCCTTTTGAGGCTGCCCGGCAATTGCTCGGCATTTTCCTTCTGTATCCTGTAGCAGTCTACATTTTCAGAGATTTGTCCCTTCCTCTTGTTGTTCAGGGATCAAGAGGTTTGTCCTTCTAAAAAAAATTTAGTAGAATTTTTTCATGGGTTCCATTTTTTTCTCCTTTTACTTACTTGGATTGAATGAAACAATGCCATCAGCTTGGCCCAACACTTTCTGCTTGGGAGATAATAGCATCCTTTTCTTAGATCAACAGCTTGAGAGGAGGTTGGTGTGAATGGTTCCCAGTCAAATTCTGAGTCCTAGGGGACTCTATAGACAGCTTTGCTCACTAAAGTGACATCTCCTTCAACACCTACCTCCTGGCTCTTTGATTCTGTGACCCTATATGGTATGTAACAACTTCAATTCCTTTTCCACTAAAAGGAAACAGGGCTTCTAGGGAACATGGCTGATTCCAGGTCCGGATGGGAAATACACAAGATAAGCCTAAACATCTTGTCACACCGGATAGTGAAGATTGTACATCAGAAGGATTCAGGAACTAATGTGAAGGGGTTTCCATTGGCCAATGGTGGATAATTTGAGCATAAGTGAGGGTAACTGCAATGGATTGAAACACTGAAATAATTAAATCCATGCATTCACAATAAACCCTTTCCTGGCAAAGCTCTAGTTGGTCTCTGTGGGAGGGTGCTAGAGACGAACTCATTGTTTTTAAAATTAATAAATAAGATAAACAGTTATGGTGCCTTTTCTTTTTTGAACTGTATCATGTAGAAGCCAAATACAGATTGTGGTAAGTTTCTCTTTATAGAAAGAAAAAATAAAAATTATGAAGTTTCTCTTTATTACAGTTAGTAAATGAAGAAGGACGGATAGAGTTAGAACCATTTTGCAACCTCCACTGTATCAGCGGGCCTAGGCTTTGACCATCAACAGCTGTCAACGTCACAAAGAAGAGATGCAACCAGACAGTAAGGGACTCCTGGGGGAAGAAAGCAGCAGCACCTAGAAGGTAGTCTTGCCAAAAAAAATCTGACAAACCCGATTAAGCCTCCAGATTCAACTTCCTTTTATAGGAAATTCAGGGGATAGAGGAGCATGCTAAGCATTTCAGCACCACCAACATGAGGATGCAATCATCAAAATCCAGATGGTGGGAAACTGCCTATTCTCTTCCACAAACAATTTTCCTGGAAAAAGAAAAAAAAAAAAAAATATATATATATATATATACATACACACACATATGAGAAATGGTAAAGGGAAAATGTATAAAAGATAGTATTATCACCATTTTCAATGTATACACCTTATTTAAACAAGGTTACCATTCCTTTCTCCAAGAGATCTTCCCAACCCAGGGATCAAACCCAGGTCTCCTGCATTACAGGCAGATTCTTTACCAACTGAGCCACCTGGGAAACATTTAGTTAAACAAGCAAACTATTAAATAAATCAAGACTTCCCTGGTGGTTCAGTGATGAAGACTCTGTGCTTCCAATGCGTGGGGTGCAGGTTCAGTCCCTGGTCAGAGAACTAAGATGACACATGCTGTGTGGCCAAATTTTTTTTTTAATCATAATCTTTATGAAACAATTGAAAAATTGAGCACTGATTGGATTTCTTTACCATGTTAAGAAATTACATTAACTTTTGGGGGGTGATAATGATATTTTATTAATGTGAAAAAGTCTTTATTTTTGCAAATGAAATGATACGGTGTTTGGAGTCTGTTTCAAAATATATGGAGATAGTGAATGAAATAGAAAAGAAAAAAGTTTGGCCATGAGTTGATAGTTGTTGAACTTGGTGATGGGAACACAGAGGCTATTATAACATTAGACTATTCTGCTAATTTTGTACATGTGATAGTCTCTATAATGAAAGTTTTTAAAATTGCAACTATCAAACAAATTCCCTTAATCACCCAGTAAACACTGCCTCTATCCTTATAGCATGTTAGAATCCTTCCAGCTCTCTTGAAACTACAGTAGATCCCATTCCATCACAATTACGTTCTTGCATCAGTACCTATGGCTAAAATCAACTCAAGTCAGAACTACCTTGAAAATCTTTTAAATTTCCTACAAAAGAAGTAATTACGGCATCCTCTGGATACTCTGTAGAGTGATTCTTATGAACGTGAGCATTTGAAAAAAAAAAAAAAAACAGGAAAAAAAATCTAAAGGAAGACTCAATAATTTGGAATACTTCCTTCATTTGTTTTCCTGAACACCACTTTTTCTTGATTCTCCCCTTTCCTTACTAGCCGCTTGCACTTTTCCCATCCTCCTCCTCTCCATGTTAGAGTGTCCCAGGGTTCAGTTCTTGAATTTTTCTTTTCTATCTGCCCTAACTTCCTAGTGAATTCATTGGCTCAGGGCTTTAATTAATGTCCATAAACTGATAACGCCCATGTTTCCATCTCTAGCCAGAATCAATCCTTGAACTCCAGAATCATTTATTGAACTGTCTACTTAATTTGCCCATCTGGGCATCTAATAGGTATCGCAACAGATTCAAAACAGATTTTTTTAATTATTTATTTTTATTTTACTATGGTCTTTTTTGAAGTATAGTTGATTTACAGTATGTTGTTGGTTTCAGGTTTACAACATGATGATGATTACAGTACCAATGACTGTTATTTGTGGTGTTTTGATGATAGTCATTCTGACCAGAGTGAGGTGATATCTCATTATGGTTTTGATTTACATTTCTCTGATGATTAGCAATGTTGAGCATCTTTTCATGTGCCTGTTGGCCATCTGTGTCACCTTTGGAAAAATGTCTATTTAGGTCTTCTGCCCATTAAAAAAAAAAATTATTTCTTTGTTTGACCACACTGGGTCTTAGTCGCAGCATATGGAATCTAGTTCTGTGACCAGGGATTGAACCTGGGCCCTCTGCACTGGGAGAGCAGTGTCTTAGCTGCTGGACCACCAGAGAAGTCCTGCCCATTTTTTAATCCAGTTGTTTGGTTTTTTGATGTTGAGTTACATGAGTTGTTTATATATTTTAGATACTAACCCCTTATTAGTCATATCATTTGCAAAAGTGTTCTCCCATTCAGCAAGTTGTCTTTTCATTTTGTCAGTGGTTTCCTTTGGCATACAAAAGCTTTTAAATTGAACTAAATTTTGTCTATTTTTGCTTTTGTTTCCTTTGTTTTAGGAGACAGATCCAAAAAAAAGACTGTTACATTTTATGTCAAAGAGTGTTCTGCCTATTTTCTTTGAAAAGTTTAATGGTTTCTGGTCTTTAATTCATTTTGAGTTTATTTTTGTATATGGTGTGAGAAAACTATGATGTCATCTTCTACATACAGTTGTTTGGTTTTCCCAGCACCGCTTATTGAAGAGACTGTCTTTTCTCCATTGTGTATTCTTGCCTCCTTTGCTGTAGGTTAATTGGCCACTGGTGTGTGGGTTTATTCTGGGCTCTCTATTCTGTTCCATTGATCTGTGTGTTTCTGTGTGTTTTCTGATCTGTTTTTGTGCCGGTATATACTGTCTGATTACTGTAGCTTTGTAGTATGATCTGAAGTTAGGGAGCATGATGCCTCTAGCTTTGTTCTTCTTTCTGAAGCTTGCTTTGGCTGTTCAGGGTCTGTATAAATGTTAAGATTGTTTGTTTTGGTTCTGTCACAATTCTTGATTTCTGAACCTTCCCCATCTTACTCCTCCCCCATCATTCCTCTTTCTTCTTAATGGCACCAGTTGCTCAGGCCAAAAACTCTGGAATTGTCCTTAATGACTCTTTTTTGTTGTTGTTGTTCCCATATTTATTCTTTCATTAAATCTTATTTACCTTTAAAATAAATCCTGAATCCAGTCACTTCTTACCATTTTTGCCTGTATTATTTCTATTGTTTTGTAACTGGTGTCCTGGCTTCCAGCCTTGGCCCACAGACCATTTCTTTTTAAACCTAGCAACCATGTGGTCTTCCATCTGATCATGTTACTCCTCCTGTCCAAATCTGCCCACCATGTTCCACCTCACAGTAAATATCGAAGTCTTAAAATGACCTGCAGAACCCTTCAAGTGACTGTGGAATGAGCTTCACTACGTTCCGTGAATCAGCCATCCCTCTGACCTCCTGTCGTACTGTTCTCTGCCTCGCTGACTGCTTCAGTCCCATGGACTTTACTGCTGTTCTTCAAACACATCAAGCACACTGCCACCCCAAGACTTCTACCTTCTATCACTTCTCTGCTCAAATGTCGTATCATAACCTCCCGTCACACAGACGTACACACCCCTCAGCACTTCCTGGTGGCTTAGATGGTAAAGAATCCACCTGCAATGCCGGAAACCCGAGTTTGATCCCTGGGTTGGGAAGATCCCTGGAGAAGGGAATGGCTACCCACTCCAGTATTCTTGCCTGGAGAATTCCATGGACAGAGGAACCTGATGGGCTACAGTCCATGGGGTCACAAAGAGTCAGACAAGACTGAAAGACTAACACTTCTTTTTCTTCTCTATAGCACTTGTCTTGTGATAAACTATACAATTCTTTTTTTTTTAATTAAAAATAGGAAAAATATTCTCAGACATAAAACTGAAATACAGACAGGTAAATTTGAATACATATAACCTAAAATATTAATCTAAAATAATAAACACAATAAAAGGACAAAATCAAACTTGTAAAGTTTTGCTTTAAATATAACAACCGAGGGTTGATCTTTTAAAAAATATTTGCCAATAGTAAAATAGTAATAACCTTATTTAAAATTGGAAATAAAATATGAATAAACAATTTTGAAGCACTTCCTTTATTTTAAAAATTTTATTGGAGTATAGTGATTTACATTGTGTTAGCAAAGTGAATCAGTTATACGTATACAAATATCCAGTCTTTTTTAGATTCTTTTCCCATTTAGGTCATTACAGAGTATCAAGTAGAGTTCCCTGTGCTGTACAGTAGGTCCTTATTAGTTATTTATTTTATTGAGAGACCCAGAGTTAGGAACCAGCTAAGCCATGCTTGGACTCTGACCCCTAGGAACTGTGAGAACATAAATGTTTTAAGCCCTTAAGTTTTGTGGTAATTTGCTACACAGCAAATTAGTTAACTAAGAGCTTGGTTTAGTGACTGGACCAGAAATTCCTTGAAGCAGTGACTATTCAGCACTTGTCAGATGAGTGGGTTTTTTTTAAAATCCCTGGATGACTTAGAGTTTTAATCTTTTTCTGTGTCTGCATGTATTTTGGGGGCAGGGAAAGCTCCCTCCAGCGGCTGCTAACCAGGTGCTACTTTAAATGTAATGTCTGTATCTCAGCCTTGCCCTCAGTCCTAATACCTCCACCTCATTTGTGTGAATCTCCCTGTGGTTGTGATAACACGGACAAGAGTGAAGTTTCCTAAACAAACGATCACTTTCCACCCTGTCTAGGATGCACAGTTCAAGGAGGGGGATAAGCAGAGAGAGGATGAACTATTATCAGTAACAATGGCCCCTTGATTAGAAATTGGAATGCTGCTCCTCTTAAAGCATTAACCTGTAGTTAACAATCACAAGTTATTGTTACAGATCAAGCTGCTTGACTATTTCCCACTTGATTTTAAGATGCACTTCCCTAGAGGTGCAGTCAGCAGGAAACAATCTTCCCAGTCTAAATGATGCATCATAGAGGGGACTTTTCTAGAGCCACTAAATAATGCTAGCTCCCAGGTTGCCAGCATTTAATCCCTCACTTTGAATCTCAGCCAGAGAATGTGATAAATACAAGGGATTCAACACATCGACTATTGGGTGCAAGCACTTGATTTTTCCATGTGCACATTTTGATACAGGCAATGCTTATACTGAGACATAGAGAATCCTTTTCATCAGAGAGCTGACTGAGCCTCAAAGTTAAAATTCCTTATTGTACCAGTCAGAGACTCAGGGAGAGCTGTTCTGCTCTGCCAAGTCACGTGGTCAGCGGCCAAGATGACAGGGAAACTAAAAAGCAATGGATGTGAACACTTCCCTATATACCAGCTTCTAGGGGAAAGATGTGAGTGCCCAGGAGAAAGGTGGTTAGGTCAGAATCTTTTCATTCAACCCCACATTCCATATTCCAAGAAAGGATTTCTACTCTCTATAGGGTATGTTCTAGGGCCCTAGGGATTGGGAGAACACAGCTGCATGGCTTTTTTTTACTCAAATTTGTATGCTTCTCCAGCAGATGATTGCTAACACTGGCAGGGCTGGACAAGCCTAGTTCTAATTTCTTAAGGCACGCGCACACACACACACACACACACACACACACACACATTAAAGATTTTCTAAGCTGCTTCTGAGGAGGAGGAAAAGGGCTTGGTAATGCATCACCCAGGTTGGTAAAACTGAAATTATGCAAAGGTGTCGGGGGTCAGGCTGGAGACCTGAGACATGAGAATGGATTTATGAGGGGCCCTCCCTGGAGGTGGGGTGGGTTAGTGCAGTTAATATTGGGGAACCCCTGAGTTGGGGGAGGCAACTCTGTGGAGGGATGCTTCCTGATGCTCAGGGAAT
>NW_011494604.1:3513457-3520322 GCF_000754665.1 Bison bison bison | reverse complement strand
GGCAGTGAGAATGTTTGGGGTGGTCAGTTAGCAGTGGATCTAAGACTTCATGTAGGTTGAGCCATCTTTATTCCTACAGATCCCCTGGAGGAGGGCATGAAAATACAATCCAATATTATTGGGCTTCCTGGGTTTGATCCCTGAGTTGGGAAGATCCCCTGGAGGAGGGCATGGCAACCCACTTCAGTATTATTGCCTGGAGAATCCCCATGGACAGAGGAGCCTGCCAGGCTACAGTCCATGTGGTCGCAAAGAGCCGGACATGACTGAGTGACTAAGCACAGCACAACGCCCTAGATTAACATGTAACATTGTCCAGAAAGTTTTCCTCTGCTAGTATCTGAAGCTCTAGGAAAACCAAAATCTGTAAATAAATATTTTACGTATTTATTTTTAAGTAGTATCAATGGTCTCTGGAGTTCTCTCTGGGCCCCTATTAGTATTAGATTCATTCATTCATTTTATACATCCGTTGAATACATTTCTTGAGCATCCTGTTGGATGTTGTTCTAGGCTTTGAGGTCACCAGGGTGTAGAAGTCCCATGAGATCTGTGCCTTCATGGAGTTTACTTTTGTGTGGGGATGGCAGGGACCTAGCACCATCCAGAAGAATGAGTCTGCTGGCTCATCAACTTCTGTGGGCAGTTTTATTCCAATAGTCAGCACAGATGTGATTTCCCCAGTGGGCAGCTATTCTTGACTACAAACAGCTGTGAATCAGCATGTCAAAAGCCTTCTTAAAGGAACGCAGTCTTGTCTGAGACTGTGGAAGCTCCAGAGAAAGAGGTTTTTGTCCAGGCCTGGGGAGGCTGTGTGTTGGCAAGGGACACCCAAGAGAAACCCTCAAAACACCTAGGGGTGAGTGTAGCTTGACCACCACCCTAATTTTGTCAGAGATGTACAACACCTCTCAACCTACGCCCTACAGTCACTCCACCATCATAGCTGGGTCAGCAGACCTGAGGCACAAGGTCCTCTGAGAATCAGGACAACAGATAAAAACAACTTGTCCACTGATTGCGGAATGGAGCTTTGTGATATGGTAGAATGTAAGCAAACTGGCTTGTTCTGAAATGATGTCTGAGAGGAACATGGTTTAAAATGGCAATTCTCAAACCTTCAGCAACAGAGCTTCTCACCTCCGGCTGCACATTGACCCAGAGAAATAAATGACCGATTCCTGACCCAATCCCAGCCCAGTTGGGAGCCACTGCTGTAGCCTGCTCTGAACCAGATGCTGGGTGACCTGCTAAAGGGCAAAGGTAAGTTAAACAGGCCGCTGGCAGAGGGCCTTCCAAGCTCACCAGTAAACTGGTCAATAGATGTACCTTTCAAAAGCCAGTTGCCAAAAGTTCAAGTCATCTTTCTTGTGGCTAGAAACGTTTAAAATTGTAAAAGCAAATTTTTATTTCCAAAGCAGCTTTGAAGTTTGAATTTTAAAGCTGGCAAGCTGTGCC
This sequence comes from Bison bison bison, assembly GCF_000754665.1. Classification (NCBI taxonomy): domain Eukaryota; kingdom Metazoa; phylum Chordata; class Mammalia; order Artiodactyla; family Bovidae; genus Bison; species Bison bison. The sequence goes on along the minus strand of NW_011494604.1, from coordinate 3,518,864 downwards.
GTCCTGCAGAAGGGAATATTTTAAATTCCTGGAGAGCATGTCAGAATTTCAAAGGCTAATAATAATAGGTGAAAGCTGACTGATGTCTAGTGCCAAGCAGGCCACAAGGTTTAACAGGATCCTAGTCACCAAAAACCTCTGGACCCTCCCTTGGTGTTCTCCATAGAAATAGACAATTATGGATTTGGAAGGCCAGCCCTTACCCGGCACACGAATCTCTGGACCATCTCTGCTGGAAGGAACGTCACTGCTAGAACAAGTTAGAGACAGAAATACCATTTTCTAGAACACTCTGCACCACTTTAATGTATCTGGGTTAGTGTAAGGACGGCATTATCTTTGGGTTGGCCTGAAAGCAGCAGATGTATCTCAACAGTCTCTGGATGGCCGTGTCCACTCCCCAAGTCCTCCTTCTCTAGCCCACACCCTCAGTTTCTCTGACCGTTCTGGGTGTAAGATGCCTTCCAGATTCCTCACTACTTGGCTGTTCTCTCAAGTTTGTCAACGTGCTTCTCAAACGATGACAACCAGGACTGAGCACAGGGTATGAGAGCGGGTGCGTCAAGCGCCGGGACAAGACTCAGACACGAGACCCCGGTCGTCTAGCGCCTCTGTAATTACAGGAGCAGGCCGGCCCACACTGGTCAGCGCGGGGACTCTGGCATAGTCCCACATAGACCAGGGAGAGGCACAGACCTTGGGTGACCATAACTGTGTGATCAGAGAAGGATGGACAGGATTTAGCACCACTTTGTAACCAAGGATTACACACAAATGCTACTCTGTAATTTTAGATCACTCCTTTAATTTTCTTTAGTAAACATCTTGAAAATGTGTGGTCTGCTCTTTGTATTGTCTTTGCATATGGAAAAGAGGGAGGCCCACAGATGGAAAAGAAGGAAAAGCAAGGGAGGAAAGTGCTCCCTGTGCTCTGGGCAGGAAGGACCTTGTCAACCTCTGGCGTGTGGGCTGAGAAGTCAGGGGCTGTGATGTCAAACAAAAGTTATTGAGAGGACTGGGTGGTGCTCTAAAGCTAATGGAACAATCTGGAAGCAGGGAGGGATTGAGACCAAATAATGAGTACTGGTGTTAGTGCCCTATCCCCTTCCGAGAACAGTGGAAGCTCAGTGTTTCAGGAGAGCATGGAGGAGGCAGAGGTGGCGCCCCAGATATATTCACCAAAAGTCACTTTTCTTGGAGAAGGAAGAAGACAGTTATTTCAAGTCCCTTGCACACCTGTTTCTGTCTTGTGCCAGAGAGTCTGGGCTTTAAAGAACGCTTTAAAGGGTGTCTTGTCTTGAAAAGAGACAAGCTCAGGGTGATTTCCAAGGTAGAAGACCAGAGGCAGCTTTGTCCTTCACAAGGTGGAGGCTGCTTGGAGAGCAGCAGCCTGGAGGTGAGCAAGCACAGTTTCCTCCTGTCGGAGCCAGAAAGAGGAACTGTAATTAGAAGTGATGTAATCATTATGCTTGCTTGTAGTTTGTGCAGTTGTAATAGTTGAACCTGGAGAGTCTCCCTTTACAGAGAACATGTTCTGTGACTCACCAACAGAGTGCGTTTAATTCAGAAAAACACCCAGGCAGGGCCAAAGTCTCAAGTGGTCATATGATGGGGACCGTCCTACAGGAGCAGGTACTGAAGCTATGTTGACACCAGCCCAGGCGCCACTTTGTCCTTTTGTTTAGTCCTAAACGTGTCACCATATGTAATAACTATGTAACGAAAGACTTTCTGATTTTTTGGGTAGTTAATGGCTGATGAGGCCACTTTTAATCTGATTTTCTCCTGCTAATTTCACCATCTTCCTGTAAGTAACCTCCTGAAATAACAGAGTTGAGCTGATGAACAATTAACTGTAAGAACTGAAGGTGGGGAACAGAGAGGAGGGGCATTTTCCTTGTCTGAAATATCTGAACTCTTTGAGCTCTGACATGGCTTGGCTGACATCTGAAATGATATGACATTGTGGCAGTTAGAAACAAGTACATGCAAAAAACTTGCATGAAAGGATATTTTCCTTTTAGGGCAAAAGCAGCCTATTTTGGGTGCTGTTTCTTTAAACTGAAACAAGTCAACGTTTAGCCTGAATGGATCCTCACAAGCTTCTCTAACAATGCAAACAAAAGACCTAGAGAGACACTAGCCACTGTTAGAGCCACTAATAAACGGAGGCACTTCTCTTTGCTGTTAGAGAGATACTGCCTAGTAAAATCCACAACATCTCAGATATTCCAGGGAATGTATCATTCTCATGTTTTAGAGAAGAAGGAAGCAGGTTTGGAAATGGAATCTGTTGAGATGAATGTCAGCCCATAAGGAATTATGCTGCTTGAAGAGGAATTTAAATGTTCTGAACATGTGCAGCTACTCAGTCGTGAAATGTGTTTGTTCATTCACCTATTCATTTATTCACTGATTTAACAGATATTTATTGGGGGGTCATCTCTGTGTCCACAGTGGCTCTACGGGTGAGAAGCGGCTGTCTGTAGGGTTCTAACTCTGTAGGAGAGAGACAGTGCGCAGTCACGAGTGTCCTCCCGAGATGCAGGCGACAGGACGCTAGTCAGGCACAGGGAGCATCACCCTATGTTCTGTAAGCTCCTGGTAGCCTTCATATTTGGGAACACACTGTTAGGGAGGTGACTGCTCTCACCCATGTGGCTGGGAGTGAAGCCACATGAACCCATGCTTGCTCAACTTCCCTAATCTCCACAGTGAAATATACACTTTCCTGGTGGTCCAGTGGCTAAGACTCCGCACTCCCAATGCAGGGGGCCCAGGTGCAATCCATGGTGAGGGAACTAGATCCCACATGCTGCAACCAAAAAAAAAAAAGATCCCTCATGCCGCAACTAAGTCCCGGTGAGGCCAAATAAAAATAAATAAAAAATGCACATCTTTACTCACTGTCTTCTCCTGTCTTCTTGTTTCAAAGAAAGAAGTGTCCAAGACAGACCTCACAGCATCTGATCTCTCTCTTCCCTCTTGATTTTTTTCTAATCTCTCCATAAACATTCCTGATTCTCCGCCTTTTGCACAGACCATCTTTCTATTCTGCTACTCCTCTGCCTCTATCGTTTTCTCTATTTCCAGTGAACAGTAACGTTCTCACATGGTCTTTCCTCTCTAGGAAGGACCCACCCTCTCCCTGTGAACTCCCTACAGCCCACTAGATGAAGCTAACTGCCAAGGTGATCAGTGACCTCTATGGTAGAGAGCTGTGTCCTGATTCTGTCATCTTTTTTTCTACTTTTAGAAACAGAACTCATCACTTTTATCTGAGTACAACTACCCAACGAAAGATTGCATTTTCCAGGTTCCCGTGCAGCTTGGTGTTGCCAGGTTCATAGCTTCCAGATCATCTCCTTGAAAGGAAGGGGTGCATTTTCCATGAAGTTTTTAGCCTTCATGCTGCCTAGACTGTGAAGAGATGACAGGAACAGTCATTTAAAGATAGAAACCTCATGCTCAAGATGGCAGTGCACCAAGGTGAGATTAGCCCAGAACTGCTTATGCTGGACTGTCATATGAGGGGAAATATGCCTCACACTGGCATTTTTGGCCTTTGTTGTAGGCCTCTGTAGGCCGCTTAGTCATGTCAGACTCCATGCGACCCCATGGACTGTAGCCCACCAGGCTCCTCTGTCCATGGGATTCTCCAGGCAAGAATACTGGGGTGGGTTGCCATGCCCTCCTCCAGGGGATCTTCCCGACCCAGGGATCGAACCCGGGTCTCCTGCATTGCAGGTGGACTCTTTACCGTCCGAGTCACAGCATCCAAATTGGTATCCTTCAGGGATAACCCAGTCTTCATCAACACAAGCTTCAAAGTGCTAATTCAATGTCTGTTTCTCAGGCCCCACTCTGCTTGATCTTTCTGCAGCACTGGGGTTCTGTGGATGATCTTCCTTCCTGAAGCTTCTTCTCCTTGTACTCCCCTGCTTTTGCACAATCCTGCTTCCCTGTATACCTCTCTGACTGTTCCTTCTTTGTCTACCTACCTTCTCTTTCCCTCCTCTCACCATGGTGTTCTCCACTGATTTTCTCCTCTACATGCAGTGCCCTCCTTTGGAAAGCTGACCCCAGCCATCAGTTTCAATCCTTTTCTCAGGTCCACCTCTTTGACAGGTACAGATGCTTAGCACATAGCACATGGTGTGCTGGTTAAGAGCACAGACTCTGGATCCAGACTCTTCTGTTTGAATCCCAGATCTGCCACTTGGGATCTTGGGTAAGTTACTTAGCCTCCCTCTGCCATGGTTTCCTCAAAGATGAAAGAGAGATAATAAGACTACTTATCTCAGAGGGTTTTTGTGAAGATGAAATGGGTTAAAAGTTGTGCAGCACCTGAAGCAGAGCTTGACACTTGGACAGCACCACGACAATGTTAACTCTTGTTATTGGCGTCACACCTGGGGAAACAGGTCCAAGGCCCTGACCAAGCTGTGGCTGGCCCAGACATTATGTCAGAGTCATAATCACTTATGGTGCTTTGGTAGCTAGAGATGTGATTGGATTTCTCTACTTGCCTCGATTTCTGATCTCTTGTCTGCTCTGGTCTCTGGGAAATTACAAGACAGTTTTATTCGCCTTTGTGTCAATGACTTTTAACACCAATCTCCAGTCCTGCCGCTACCCTAGAGCCCCAGTGCTGCCTCTTAAATAATCTACGGCCATGGCACCTGGAACCCATCTTTCATATCGCTGTCAAAACTGCCTGTGTGGGTTCTGCTTGGCTGTTGGAATCATAGGCCTTGTACTTGTGGGGACGATTCATTGTGAGAATTTCATACACTACCAAGCATTTTCACTGAGAAGTTTCTCTTTCCTTCTCCCGGGTAATTATGGTGTCAGATTTATGTGGATTAGTAGGGAGACCTAATTCTAGAATCAGACTGATACTAATAAAAATCCAAGCTACTCCTACTAACATTGGGGAGATTATTTAATTATTCAGTAATTCATAACATATAGCCCACAAGTATGTTAGGTAAAATTGGACCCATTCACATAACACACATAGGGAACTTGGACAAGGAGGCAGTCAATAAATTTTTTCTCTTATTTTAAAAATAACATTTGTTCTATTTACTTTTATTTATAGTTTGGGTTTATTTTCCCATTAACCTTGTATGAGAGGCTGAAGGGGCTGAAATTGCTTGTGCCCTTCTCTATAGGAGAGGCTCACTCTTAGTGGGTTTGCTGGCAGTGCAGTGACTCAAGAAGTTTAACATGAATGCATTTATATCAGGCTGATTCCAGAAATGAGTTTGAGTGACCCTTTAATAAGGATTGGCTCACTTCCTTCCCCAGCCATCCTGTGTTGAACAAACGGAATGGTCAGTTTTTCATCTGACTATACACAGAGCCAGCACAGAAGGAGCTTTGCTTTTTTTTTTTTAAGTGG
>NW_011494604.1:3505260-3513357 GCF_000754665.1 Bison bison bison | reverse complement strand
GGCGGGGAGAAAACAAGCATAGGGCTAAAACAAAATCAAATAGGTTCTTAGTTCTCTCCCTAAGTAATATCTTGACTCCCTTAATAAAAACAAGCTAGCCCCTCCAACATTAGCACTACAAGAAGACTCTAACTATTATATGGGATATACTTCCACTAAAAATTTGTGTGTTGTTTATTTGAAATTCAAGTTTAACTGGGGATCTTCTATTTTTTCTGGCAACCATAACTAGAAGAGCAAGGAAAAGTGTTAAGGGTGATGGGTTCTGTGTGAGAAGAAGAGAGGGCAGGATAATGTCCACTTGGTGAAATAAACTTGTGGATGGAGGATTTTAGTACATGAGGCAGCATGCTCTTGCTGGGTTTGAGTCTAAGACAATGCACCCTCAGGGCTGCTGGGGCTTGTTTTTCTTTCCTTTTCTGCTTTAGAGAGTATGCCTGAGGGTGGTCTCTGTCACCCGCACTGTCCTCAGAGAGGGAGAATCTTCACTCGGACCCAGAGCTGTTTGTTCTTTTGAGAGCCTTCTGAGAAACAGAATGCTGAGGAGGAAAAAGAGATATGCAGTGAAATGCCTAAAGTATAGCCTAATCTGGGCCAAATGTAGCCCACAGCATCCTAAAAATGAGACACGTGGGCACCTCCAGCCTCTAATTACACAGTGAGGATGACGCAGATTGGCTGCAGCTCCGGGTTGCTAGAGTGTACAAAACCAGACGTCTCTTTTCTTATGGGAAGTGGGGAAGCAGTCACTTTGATGATGGTGGGGTGGAGAGAATGCATGCATTTAATTCTCATCAGTATGAACATGTTGTTTATTTTTACCTACTTAATATAGTTTTCTGTGAGGTTTAAGGCATCCAAAATGGTCTGTATGTTAAGAAATGAAGCAAAACAAAGGCATTCAACACTGCGAGTTATTAGGGACAATGCAAATTAACACAATAAGATACTACTACCTACCTTCTAGAATAACTAAAATTGCAAAACAAAAACTAACAGCATCTTGTGCCAGCTAGGCTATAGATCAGCAATGCAAAATGGTACAGTCCCTTTGGAAAACAGTTGGGCAGTTTCTCACAAAGTTAAACATACATTTACTGTGACACCAAGAAGTCTTACTCCTGGGATTAAACTTGTTAGTTTCAAGAGAAATAAAAACACACATCCACAGAAAGACCTGTGTTTATAGCGGCTACATTCATAATAGCCAAGAAACTGGAAACAAAAAAAAAGCCCATCAGCTGGTAAATGGATAAGCAAAACTGTGGCACATGCACACAATGAAATACTACTCAGCAATGTAAACGAACCAGGCTACTGATGCGCGCAAAAGCATAGGTGAGTCACAAAAGCACTGTGTAAGCAAGAGAAGCCAGACTCCAAGGCTACGTGCTCTACGATTCCATTTATATGATGCTTTGAACCAGGCAAAAGACAATACTACTTTCTAGTAGATCAGTGGGGTGAGGAATTTATACAAAGGGAAGGGATAGGAGGGAATTTTGGGGGTGATAAACCTGTTAATTATTGCAGTAATGATCACACAATTGTGTTCATTTGTCAAAACTCACTGTATACTTAAAAAGATGATATTACCCTATGTAAATCAATACAATACACCCAACTTAGAAAAATCCTAAGGTATTATTTTTATTAGGATATCATTATCAACTATGTTTATGTGAGCTAATATCAGAACATTTAATATGTGCCAGTCACTATGCCACACATTACTTATTAGATGAGTCTAAGTATATGTATATACACATACGTATATTAGAGTGATTATTAGCTGAGGAAACTAAGGCTCAGAGAGGTTAAGAAACTTGCTCAAGCTCACAAAGGCGGGTAAGTGAAAGAGCTGAGATTTGAATCCAGCTGTGTCTGATTCCAGAGCCTTCACATCTTGTGGCCCTAGTTCAAAATGTAAGCATGATTGACACATATGTCTTGTCAGGGTTTCTTAGTCTGCATGATTGACAGTCAAGACTGCATAAGTTTTGTTTGGGCTTCCCAGGGGCGCTAGTGGTAAAGAACCCGCCTGACAATGCAGGAGACATGAGTTCAATCCCTGGGTTAGGAAGATTCCCTGGCGGAGGGCATGGCCACCCACTCCAGTACTCTTGTCTGGAGAATCCCATGGACAGAAGGGCCTGGTGGGCTGCAGTCCATAGGGTTGCAAAGAGTCGGACACGACTGAGTGCACACACACAGAGGTTTTCGTTTGGGGGTTGTCCTGTGCCTTGTAGGATGTTTAGCAATGTCCCTGGCCTCTGCCTGCTGGATGCCAGTAGTCCTCCCTTTTGGATGTGACAACCAAAAATATCTCCAGACGTTGCCAAATGTACCCTGGGGGCAACCCCCTCCCCATTGGAAATACTGAGATTTCAGGGAGACTGTCTCAAAGAAAGACCAAAATGGGGTCATTGTGAATACTAAAGACCCAGAGAAGATATCTAGCATATTTGGGTAGCTGGAGCCCTGACTTACTTTGGAGCATTTGAATAGTGGGTGAATCCTCAGAAGTTGATTCTACGTAAGGCTCACGTGCAGAATATATATGCACATGGACATAGAAATACAAGGATGAAACTATGAAGTTTCATGCTAAATAACTATGTCAAAATGCATGTTTTTCCTCCTGTAGTCACTGTGGGGAGCTTTACACTTGGGCCAGAGGTGCCTCATTATCTAGGGTGGTGCTGGGCCTGTCCTTGGAAACTGCTTCTGCTTTGAAATCTCTACCCATGGCAAGTCTTCATCTTTTTGGTAACGCTGCTGCTGCTGCTGCTGCTGCTGCTGCTGCTGCTAAGTTGCTTCAGTCGTGTCCGTTACCAAAAATAATGAACAAGGGGCTAACCGTATTAGGTTGTTATGTTTCTTCTCAAAAAGTAGATGTGACAACAAAGTAATAAGGTTGATCTTTCTCTGAAAAGTTTTTTTGGTGATTGTTGTGCATTTGATGGTTTTGCTAAACAAGTAATACAGTAATAATACTAGTTACCAGTCATGGAGAGCTTATTACATGCTTTGTAATATGCAATATTCATTTCATTGAATCATTGTAAAAACTCTGTGATCTATCACCAAATATAAAACTGAACTCAAAATGGATCAACAACCTAAATGTAAGAGTTAAAGCTTACAATTTTGTAGCTAAAACTATTAGAAAACACAGTTGTAAATCCTGGTGACTTTGGATTAGGTTATGTTTTAAAAAATATGACACCCAAAGCACATGCAATAAAAAAGAACAAATTGAACTTCATCAAAATTGAAAGCTTTTGAGATTTTCCTGGTGGTCCAGTGGTTAAGAACCTGCTTGCCAATGCAAGGGACATGGGTTTGATCCCTGGCCTGGGAAGATCTCACATGCTGAGGGACAGCTAAGCCTGTTCACTCTGGAATCCACGCTCCACAAGAGAAGTCACCACAATGACGCTCCTGCACACAGCAGTGAAGAGTAGCCTCTGCTCGCTGCGACTGGAGAAAGCCCATGGGCAGCAATGAAGACACAGCGCAGCAACAAAAACCAAAATTACAAACAAAAAAACTCAGCCTGCACACTGCAGAGAGAAGCACATGTACCATAAGACCCAACATAGCCAAATAAATAGTAAATATTAAAAAAAAACTCATAAAAACAAAAAATAATTCCAAAATGGGCAAAGTAAATACACATTTCTCCAAAGAGGATATGCAAATGGCCAATAAAATGTGAAAAGATGCTCAATATCATTAGCCATCAGAGACAGGCAAATCAAAACCACAATGAGATACCGCTTTACACCCAACAGGATGACTGGGAGAAAAAAGACAGACAACACCAAGTGTTGGCAAGGATGTGGAGTAATTGGAACAGTCATACATTGTTGATGAGAATGTAAAATAGTGCAGCTGCTGTAAAAAAGTTTGGCAGTTCTCAAAAAGTTAAACATAGAGTTACCATATGACTCAGCAGTTCCACTCCTAGATATGTGCCCAAGAGAAATAAAATCTATGCCCACAACAAAAACTTGTACAGGAATGTTTATAGCAACAGTATTCATAATAGCTAAAAAATGGGAAAAAAACCCCAAATGTCTGTTAACTGATGAATAGATAAACAAATTGTGATACCCTCACCCAGTGGAATATTATCCAGCCATAAAAAGGAATAAAATAGGTTACACGTTATTACATGGATGAATCTTGAAAACACTGTATGATTCCATTTATATGAGATTCCCAGAATAGCCAAATGCAGAGAGGCAGAATGTAGATGAGTGGTCACCAAAGACTGGGAGGAAGAGAGCTTGGGGAGTGACTGCCTAGGGGTTTGGGGCTTCTTTCTGGGGTGATGAAATGTTGTGGATTAGATAGTGGTGATGGTTATATACCTTTGTGAATATACTAAAAAATACCAAGTTGTACACTTTAAAAGGGGGAATTTTGTGGTGAATTGTATCTCAACTTTTAAAAAAGAACTCTGTGAAGTGATTACTATTATTATCTGTATTTTACATAACAGAAAACTCATATTCAGAGACAACAAGTTATTCTAAGTGACTGAATAAAATGTGAAAATCCCCCTTTGCACCTCTAAACATTTGGCAGTTTGGTATGTTTGCTTCTAGTCCTTTTTCTATGCATCCTGTGTGTGTGTGTGTGTGATATAAATGTAATATAAATCATGTTATACCTATTATCCTACATTTTGCTGGCTGTTTTATTCTGCGCTTTATTTTAGAGATCAGTCCATGCATATATATATAGAAAAGAGATGGAGACAAAGACAGAATGAGAGAACGAGAGAAAGGAGTTCCTTAGGATTTCCCAGAATGAATGCATTATAATTTATTTAATCATTTCTCCTGTCAGGGGATATTTCAGTCCATCCATACCACAAACAGGCTTCCCTTGTGGCTCAGCAGGTAAAGAATCCGCCTGCAATGTGGGAGACCTGGGTTTGATCCCTGGATTGGGAAGATCCCCTGGAGAAGGGAACCTCATGTTACTCCCTATCCAATGGTACCTACTCAGTACTTCTGTTAGACAAGAGGGTCCTTCCCTGACTTGCGTACTTTGGAGATTCCTTCATATGCAAACATATACAGTATAAATGAATGGAGGACTACCTGAGCACCTTTGTCATCCAGGATCAGCATAGATACTCAGGTATCAGCTTCAGTACTCAGCACAGGTACAGTGTGATCCATATCTGTAAACATCCATTCTACTAATACTGTTCAGGTCCCAAGGAAACACTTCTCCACGTCTTTCGCCCTATGTCCCTAAAACAAAAGGCAGCTGCCTCTAAATTCCTGCTGCTGACATAGAGAGGGATGCTGCTTCTGAGTTTGAAGAGGATTTGAGCAGGGTAAGTATTTAGACAATTAACTGATCAAATCCTTTCTTTCAGACTGCATGAAGTATAACAGATCCTTGCATAACAAAGTGTTTCCCACTAATCGTAGAAAATGGATGATGAACCTCCATTTTCTTGCTTCTCTTCATGTTCTAAATTCTGATTCTCCTATTGTTGTACAGAATGGTGGAGGGTCATTTTGCAATATTAAACAAAATTATTATTTTAAGTTATATATCCTGTTATTTAGTATATCCTATTATTTTAAATTTGTATATATGTAGGTCTGTGCCGCTATGAAGATAACCAGTTCTTCACATTGACAACCAGATGGACTGTGGTAAATTGCATAGATAGCTGCTAATAATGCTTCCCATCCCTGTCCACTCATGGCATTTCTCCTATCAAGAAGCAGAGTCTGTTTCTTTCCAGCTGGAATGACCTTATGATTTGTTTTGACCAGTAGAAAGTGACAGAAGTCTGGGGAAGAACAGGGGTCGGAGGGCGGGAGGGCTAGTTAGGGAGTTTGGGATGGACGTGTACATACTGCTGTGTTTAAAATGGATACCCAGCAAGAAGCTACTGTATAGCTCAGGGAACTCTGCTCAATGTTATGTAGTGCCTGGATGGAAGAGGAGTTTGGAGAAGAATTAGTTTTAGAAGAGTGTTTGTTGCTCAGTTGTGTCCTATTCTTTGTGACCCTAAAAAATACTGGGGTGGGTAGCCATTCCTTTCTCCAGGGGATTTTCCTAACCCAGTTCTGGCTGAGCTTCCGTACAACTGCAGACTCATGAAAAGCTCAGGAGAGACTACGAGAAGAACCAGCCAGCCAGTCCACACAATGGTGACAGATAAGAGCTTGTGTAAGTTTTGAGATGATTAGTTACGTGGCAAGAGAAAATGAAAACATGAGTTGCTAGGGTTGCTAATAGTTTTATCTTTCTAAAAATATTTAATAAGTTTTAAATTGTCAAAGAATTAAGACTTTCAACTTTAAGTGCTTTCTCTTTAAATTGATATTTATTCATTATAATTTGTATTTTGCTTTTTAATTTTAATAGTTTTGAATAGTTTAGAAGAAAAATAATTTTTAGAAACATTCATGAAAGGTAATTGAAATTTTTTACATTTTTTTGATTTACATTTTAATGAAAATTTACTAAAATTTTTTTGTGTACTTTGAATAGTTACATTTATTGTTTAACCCTTCAAATCATTATTGTCAGTTGCATACACATTATGTGAAAATCTTCATTATAACAACTTCATTGAAAATTCTGCTGAAATGAAGGCGTGGAAAATAAATTTCATAAAGGAAATAAACAATAATTTATGAATTACACATATACTTTATGACTTATCCTAATCACTGACCCATCAACAGAACTCCCAAGGCATCTGCCATTTTGCCAACTTTCATGCATATAAAACCCATCTCTTTATACATATTTAAAAAAATTTTGTCATTATGAAGATATATGTGTCATAGTAAAAGGAGACAGTGTATTTTATTTAAAATAACTTAGTCTGATTGATAACTTTCAAACATTTAAATATTAAGGTTCAGGTTATGTGTACTCTTGCCCCAGGCTTTGCAAATGCTGAGGGCCAGCTTTTCTGTCACCATCTTCCCTTCTACCATCTGATGTGTACATTCATTTGCCTACTAAACAGTCTACCTGTTTGTCTTAGAACTTCAGAATTGGCTTGTCCACAACAAAGTTCGTTGCCTTTCTCCACTAAACTTCCTCCTTCTTTGGGTGATTTCTCTGTCACTCAAGCTAGAATCTCATCCTGGGTTTCTTCACCCAGTTCCTCTCCCTTAACTTTCTAGATAATTCTCAAATCCATACTTTTCACTCATCTTTGGCACACATGCCCCTGTTTAGGCCTGGAAGGGCAGCGTCACCTGGAGCAGTGCTTCTCTAACTTCAGTGACCTGGAGGGCCTGGCATGTTAAAACAGATTACTGGGCCCTGCCCCCAGAATTTCTGATTCACTTGGTCTGGAGTGGGACATGACAATTTGCGTTTCTAATGACTTCCTTGGTGCTGCTGCTCCTGCTGGACTACAATTTGAGCCCTAGTGATCTATGGGCTGATTTCAGATTTACTCCCCTTATTTACTGTGTGACGTTGGGCAAGTTATTTAGTTTTTCTAGGCCTGTTTCCTGGTATATAGCATGGTGATAAAAGTCTTAGGTTTGAGAGTTGAATTAAATGCGATAATACAGTAAAGCACTTTCAATAAGCCTGGACGTTTGTAGGCCTTAAAAACGGCAGTTATCAAGGCCCTCTTGATAACTTTTATCTTTCTCCTGGACTCACTACTGGTCTTCTCCATCCCTCATAAAACCATCTGAGTGATTTTTTTTCTCTCTCTGACCACAATCTCTTCCTTTCTATTGATGCTTACCAAATAACATTTCAGTTCAGTTCAGTTCAGTTCAGTTGCTCAGTCGTGTCCTATTCTTTTCGACCCCATGAATCGCAGCACGCCAGGCTTCCCTGTCCATCACCAACTCCCGGAGTTCACTCAGACTCACGTCCATCGAGTCAGTGATGCCATCCAGCCATCTCATCCTCTGGCGTCCCCTTCTCCTCTTGCCCCCAATCCCTCCCAGCATCAGAGTCTTTTCCAATGAGTCAACTCTTGGCATGAGGTGGCCAAAGTACTGGAGTTTCAGCTTTAGCATCATTCCTTCCAAAGAAATCCCAGGGTTGATCTCCTTCAGAATGGACTGCTTGGAT
>NW_011494604.1:3498593-3505160 GCF_000754665.1 Bison bison bison | reverse complement strand
CATCTTTTAATTTCATGGCTGCAGTCACCATCTGCAGTGATTTTGGAGCCCCCAAAAATAAAGTCTGACACTGTTTCCACTGTTTCCCCATCTATTTCCCATGAAGTGATGGGACTGGATGCCATGATCTTCGTTTGCTGAATGTTGGGCTTTAAGCCAACTTTTTCACTCTCCACTTTTACTTTCATCAAGAGGCTTTTTAGTTCCTCTTCACTTTCTGCCATAAGGGTGGTGTCATCTGCATATCTGAGGTTATTGATAAATAACATTTCAACACTTTCAAATTTCTTCCAGTTTTTAAAAAACCTATAATCTGGCTTTGACTCCCTTCTTTCTTCCTGCCATCCTATCTCTATCCTTTCCTTCATATCTGTGTCAAAGTCGCTCAGTTGTTTCCAACTCTTTGCAAGTCCTTGGAATTCTCCAGGCCCGAGTACTGGAGTGGGTAGCCATTCCCTTCTCCAAGAGATCTTCCCAAGCCAGGGATGGAAACCAGGTCTCCTGCATTGCAGGCAGATTCTTTACCAGCTGAGCCACCAGGGAAGCCCAAGAATACTGGAGTGGGTAGCCTATCCCATCTCCAGAGGATCTTCTCAACCCAGGAATTGAACTGGGGTCTCCTGCATTGCAAGTGGATTCTTTACTACCTGATCTAAGCATCTTTTTTAAAAACATTTTTTTATTGGTGTGTAGTTGCTTTACAATGTTGTGTTATCCTCTGCTGTACAGAAAAATGAATCAACTATATGTATACATATAGCCCGCCTTTTTTGGATTTCCTTCACATTTACATCACCACAGAGCACTGAGTAGAGTTCTCTGTGTTAAACACTAGGTTCTTGTTAGTTACCTATTTTATACATAGTAGTGTATATATGTCAATCTCAATCTCCTAATCCATTCTACCCCTCTTCCCACTTTGGTATCCATATGTTTGTTCTCTATTCTGTGTCTCTATTTCTGCTTTGCAGAAAAGATCATCTATGCCATTTTTCTAGATTCCACACATATGCATTAATATGATATATTTTTTTCTCTTTCTGACTTATTTAATTCTATATGACAGTCTCTAGATCCATCCACATCTCTACAAATGACCCAATTTCATTCCTTTTAATGGCTGAGTAATACTTCATTGTGTATATGTAGCACATCTTCTGGAGAAGGCAATGGCACCCCACTCCAGTACTCTTGCCTGGAAAATCCCATGGATGGAGGAGCCTGGTAGGCTGCAGTCCATGGGGTCACTAAGAGTCAGACACGACTGAACAACTTCACTTTCACTTTTCACTTTCATGCATTGGAGAAGGAAATGGCAACCCACTCCAGTGTTCTTGCCTGGAGAATCCCAGGGACAGAGGAGCCTGGTGGGCTGCCATCTGTGGGGTCACACAGAGTTGGACACGACTGAAGTGACTTAACAGCAGCAACAGCAGCACATCTTCTTTATCCATTCCTCTGTTAATGGACATTTAGGTTACTTCTATATCCTGGCCATTGTAAATATTGCTGCAATGAATATTGGGTTGCATGTATGTTTTTGAATTATAGTTTTCTCTGGGTACATGCTCAGGAGTGAGATTGCTGGATCTTATGGTATTTCTACTTTTAGCTTTTTAAGGAACCTCCATACTGTTCTTCATGGGTCTTCCTCGGTGTCTCAGTGGTAAAGAAATACCCGGCAATCCAGGAGACTCAGGAGATGTGGGCTTAACACTTGGTGCAGGAAGATACCTTGGAGGAGGGCATGACAACCCACTCCAGTATTCTTGCCTGGAGAATCCCAAGGACAGAGGAGCCTGGAGGGCTGTGAACCATGGAATTGCAAAGAATTGGACAGAACTAAGCCCTGGGTATTCTTTGGAAGGAATGATGCTAAAGCTGAAACTCCAGTACTTTAGCCACCTGATGTGAAGAGTTGACTCATTGGAAAAGACTCTGATGCTGGGAGGGGTTGGGGGCAGGAGGAGAAGGGGACGACAGAGGATGAGATGGCTGGATGGTATCACCAACTCGATGGACGTGAGTTTGAGTGAACTCCGGGAGATGGTGATGGACAGGGAGGCCTGGCGTGCTGGGATTCATGGGGTTGCAAAGAGTCGGACACGACTGAGCAACTGAACTGAACTGAACTGAAAGCGATTTAGCACAGCACAGCATATACTGTTTTCCATAGAGGTGCTATGGAGAACAGCATTTACATTCTCACCAACAGTGTAAGAGGGTCCCCTTTTCTCCACGCCCCCTCCAGCATTTTTTGTTTGTAGATTTTTTGATGATGGCCATTCTGACCATGTGAGGTGATACGTCATTGTAGTTTGGATTTGCATTTCTCTTAATAATTAGCAATGTTGAGCATCTTTTCATACACATCTTTAAAGAATTGTCTGGGATAGATGTCTCAACTACTTCCATTCTTACTCTTCAAGCCATCAGAGTCTGGCCTTTGCTAAGCCAGCTCTCTCTAAAATAACAAATGGCTTCCCAGGAGATTGCCAAATCTCCTGGACACTTGATCATGCTACAACATTTAATACTGCTGACACATCTTCCGTAGGAGGCAGTTTCAAAAATGGATCCCAGTGATCTCCACCTCCTGGTATTCACTCCCTTTCATGATCCTCTCCCCTTGTGTGTGGGCTGAGTTGGTACCTTTCTTCTAAATAACAGAATAAGACAAATGTGAGATGTGATGACATGGCACTTCTGAGATTAAGTTATAAGAGAGTTGCTTGCACTTTTCCTCAGTCTTCTTTCATGTTTGTTCTGTTGATGCAAGCTCCCAAGTTGTGAGGTACCCTATGGCGAGACTCACATGAGAAGGATCCAAGGCCCTCATCCTAACAGATCTTAGGAAATGGAATCCTGCCAAAAATTGGCCAGTTTTAACAGTTTTGAAGAGGATTCCTTCTCAGTCAACCCTACCAAAGAGACCACAGCCTTGGCTAATAACTTGACTGCAGTCTGGTAAGATAACATAACAAGAGGCCCCAGCTAAGCAGTGCACAGATTCCTGACCCATAGGAGGAGTAAGATAATAAATGTGCCTTATTTTAAGCCAGTACATTTTGGTGTAATTGTTATACACACATGTGTGTTTAGTTGGTCCAATTCTTTGTGACCCCATGGACTGTAGTCTGCCAGGCTCCTCTGTCCATATGATTTTCCAGCCAAGAATACTGGAGTGGGTTGCCATTTCCTTCTCCAGGGAATATTCCCCACCCAGGGATTGAACCTGCATCTCCTGATTCTCCTGCATTGCAGGCAGATTCTTTACCTGCTGGGCCATCGTGGAAGCCCATTTATATATTTATACAAAACAGTAAATGCTATCAGGGAGAAATTGAGGAGGCAGAGCAATGAATGTCATGGAGAGTATACTGTAGTATTAAATGGAATGGTCAGATTAGACCTTATGAAGGAAGAGACTGTTGAAGGAAGCAAGAACTGTGCTAAATGAATAAATATTTGGGGGAAGAGGATTTCAGGAAGAGGGACTGCTGGTTCAGAGGCCTTGGCCAGAAACTTAACTGGAGGATTTGAGGAACTGCCAGGTGGTCAGTGTGGCTTGAACAGAGAGAACCATGGGAAGATTATTAGAGATGAGGTCAAGGGGGTACCTAAGTCCAGATCATGTGCAGTCTTACTGTCCATTGTAAGGATTTTGAGTTTTACTCTGAGTATAATAGGGAACCATAGGAGGGTTGAGTGGAGAAATCATACAATCACTCTGATTAGAAAGTTTAGAATAGGTTGTAGGGAAATCATTCCTCTTCTTTTTATCTCTCAGCACCAGCCCCCCAGTTTTTTCTCACTAAGCCCTTTTTACCTCTTAAATATATGTTGAACCCATCTGTTTAATTTCTGTTGTCACTACCTGTGTCAAACCAACAACTTCCTTTATTCAATCAATCAACTAATACTTCTTGATAAGCATGATGTTCCAGGGACTATTCCTTATTCTCTGGGCTTGGGACACAGCAGTGAAAAAACAGCCTGTGTGGAGCTTACATTTCTCCCTTAGATTTATAGCTTTTAAAAACATGCCATCCCTCAAATTGTTTTATGTATATATTTGGTTACGTGGGCATTGTATCACCTCTCCTCACCGATATGTAAATCTTGTGAGATCAGAGACAGTTTCTGTTTTGTTCACCAACTATATTCTCAGTGCTTATAACAGCACCTTTCACATAGGATGTGCTCAATAAATACCAGTCAAATGAATGAACAGACTACTGTAATAGCCTCTTAACTGGTCTATTTTCAGAGGCTTTTAAACTTTCTTTGAACTTGACTTACAGGAGAAAAAACATTTTACAGTATAATCCAGTGAAGAGCCACACGCATGCACACATGAACATAATATAGTTAAAAGTATCGTTAGTGTAAAGCTGTCTGATATTATTTATTCTCTTCTATTATATTTCATTGAAGAAACCCTGCCAGTTACAACTTTAAATTTGATTTCAGAATCCTCTAATGGAATTCAATCAGAAATTTCATGAACACTTCCCTAATGCATTGTCCACAACTAGAGTGTTCTTTCTGACTTCAAAAGTCTTGTCCTGATACTTTACTGTATAAAATTTTTCAAAGGCAATCTCTGGGTCTCAGGCAGTTTCTCCAAAATGTCCATCTTTTATGGTTGTCCATGTACCAGTGATAATATATTTTAAAATTTGTGTGAATTAAATCACTTTTGTTGCTCAGTCCCATCTTGAGCAATTATGTAAGAGAATATGTTGGATACTTGCATTATGTATTTTCTAACGCATATAAAATCCATTAGCTACCAAAAAAAAGAAAGAAAGAAACACACATTGGTTTGCACACCATCTAAAATCTTGGTCACCACTTGGCCACACTTTTGGGAAACCTGCTCTCAGGATAAAGGTCAGATAACACAAGGTAGCCCACGAGGCACTCCGGAGTTGGCTGGTGCTTTCCGCTGCAGTCTCTCAGTTTTTGTTTTTTTTTTTTTTTTACCACTTTCTGCACTCATTCATTCTGAATGACTGGCAGTTCAGTGAAGACACCAAGCTCTGTCTGTGCATAGAGCTCTCCCTGGCTCTGGGACTCTGTACTTGCCATCTCCTTATCTGTTCAGGACTCCATCAGAACCCCAGCCCATTACCTTTCAGGTCTCTGCTTTGGTCTTATATTGGGAAGGGAGAGCTGCCGGCCTAGGGTTGAGCCACGTCCCCCCGGGGAGCCTGGCTTGTCCGTCCCATAGCGTATCATCCTCTAGTGAAGCGGCTTCCTTACGTGTTTGACTTCAGCTGAATGAAGACTGTAAATGCCTTTGCAAGGGCTGGGGGAAGAATATTTTATTTACCATCGTATTTCTAGTATTTACTATAGTACCAAATATTCAGGAATGATCTAGTTGATGAATAAAAGAACAAATGTACGTATTTTTCAAGGACATGAATAGCAGTAACATTCAGCACATCGCCTGATACTGCTAGGCATTCAAAAAATATTGCTGAATGAAAGAAGTAAATGCTGCTCCTCACCCTAGTGATATTACATTTAAAAAAAATTATTTGAGAGATGGTCTCCGATTCAAATGGTGTGGCACTCTGTGACATTATTCTCTACTGTCTGCCCAGGAAGAGGTCAGAAATGAGGTCAGAATGTCTATCTGTGCCTGAAGAGACTTTTGGTCCTTCAGTAAACAGGCTTGCTGCGACAGAGGGCAGACTGTCAGGAAATCTGCAGTATAGTGTGCTTTTCTCTTAGTGCAAAGTAGCTATATGTAAGTAGGAAACTTTAAAAAAAATTATTTATTTGTTTATTTGGCTGCTCTGGGTTTTAGTTGTGGCACGCAGGATCTTTAGTTGCAGTGTTTGGGATCTAGTTTCCTGACCAGGGATTGAACCCAGGCTCTCTGCAGTGGGAGTGCAGAATCTTAGCCACTGGACCACCAGGGAAGTCCCAATATTAAACTTTTGAGTTAATATTAGAATCCATACTTCATGTAGGTTTTCAGTGCATTTAATGTTATCTTACTATATATCCAAATTTTAATGCCAGTATTCTCCTTTCCTGAGATTCCAGAGTACAACCTATGCAGTTTTTAAAACACCTTTTATTTTGTACTGGGCTATAGCTGATTAACACTGTTGTGACAGTTTCATATGAAGAGCAAGTTTCAGTGAAGTTTCAGTTTCAGTGCATCTGCATGTATCCATTCTCCCCCAAACTCCCCTCTCTTGCAGGCTGCCACATAACACTGAGCAGGGTTCCCCTTCATACGAAGTCGTGAAAGTCCTTTTCACAGCACTTTTTAAGACTGATGGTACCAATGTTTCTTCCAACAATGTGTGCCAAAGGGCATATAATAAAGGTTTCACAATAACTAAATTGTACTTTTATTTTTCTCTTTTGTAATATCTCTGCTGCTGCTGCTGCTAAGTCGCTTCAGTCGTGTCCGACTCTGTGCGACCCCATAGACGGCAGCCCACCAGGCTCCCCCGTCCCTGGGATTCTCCAGGCAAGAACACTGGAGTGGGTTGCCATTTCCTTCTCCAATGCATGAAAGGGAAAAGTGAAAGTGAAGTC
>NW_011494604.1:3488324-3498493 GCF_000754665.1 Bison bison bison | reverse complement strand
AACACTGGAGTGGGTTGCCATTTCCTTCTCCAATGCATGAAAGGGAAAAGTGAAAGTGAAGTCACTCAGTCGTGTCCGACTCTTAGCAACCCCATGGACTGCAGCCTACCAGGCTCCTCCATCCATGGGATTTTCCAGGCAAGAGTACTGGAGTGGGGTGCCATTGCCTTCTCCAGTAATATCTCTACTCTCTGGCATCTTGAGGAATGCAATATTTGATATAAGTGGAGTTTCCAAACATTGATATTTACTCTTATAAATACCAAAACATTAAAAAAAACAACAACTGAAAAAACAATGGGAACTTTCCAAAAGTATTGCACACTTCTCTGGCTTTGCCTGAAATATTAATGGTTCTTTGTTGATTTGAGGCTCTACCTACAGATATCAGTTATTGGGATTCATGTCTCTCTGTGTTAGAGTTCAGTGGAGCACACATGGAGACCCACATGCTGTGGGGCCTGAGGCTGACTGGATGATCACTTCAGTGGTGACAGCCTCAACCCTAGCACTCCATTCTTGTGCATCTTGACCCTTCACCTGTGTCTCCCCCTGAATCCCTCCAAACTATAGCTATCTTATAGCTGATGAACTTCAGTGCAATCCTGGACCTCTTTTATCTCTTTTGCTGAGTCTTGCATATGTGCTTTTTGTAAATGTTTATCCCAGGGAGGAAGATGGTCATTTTGGAGGAACTCCTTCATTGTGTTGATCTTTACAATTGTTTGTGTGAATGCTTAGTCACTCAGTTGTGTCCGACTCTTTGAGACCCCATAGACTATGACCTGCCAGTCTCCTCTGTCCATGGGATTCTCCGGACAAGAATACTGGAGTGGGTTGCTATTTCCACCTCCAGGGAATCTTCCTGACCCAGGGACTGAACCTCTGTCTCCTGCATTGCAGGAGATTCTTTACTCACTGAGTCATCAGGGAGGCCCTCACAATTGTTTCTGTTCAGTTCAGTAGCTCAGTCGTATCCAACTCTTTGCAACCCCATGGACTGCAGTACGCCAGGCTTCCCTGTCCATCGCCATCTCCCAGAGATTACTAAAACTCATGTCAACTGAGTCGGTGATACCATCCAACCATCTTCATCCTCTGTCATCCCCTTCTCCTCCTGCCTTCAATCTTTCCCAGCATCAGGGTCTTTTCCAATGAGTCAGTTCTTCACATCAGGTGACCAAAGTATTGGAGTTTCAGCTTCAGCATCAGTCCTTCCAATGAATATTCAGGACTGATTTCCTTTAGGATGGACTTGCAGTCCAAGGGACTCTTAAGAGTCTTCTCCAACACCACAGTTCAAAAGCATCAGTTCTTCAGGGCTCAGCTTTCTTTATAGTCCAACTCTCACATCCATACATGACCACTGGAAAAACAATAGCTTTGACTAGATGGACCTTTGTAGGCAAAGTAATGTCTCTGCTTTTTAATATACTGTCTAGGTTGGTCATAACTTTTCTTCCAAGGAGCAAGCATGTTTTAATTTCATGGCTGCAGTCACCATCTGCAGTGAATTTGGAGCCCAAAAAAACAATTGTTTAGCAACAGGGTATTTTTAAGATTCTCTGGTAAGGCTGGAATTCTGATGTGCTTTTAAAATTTAAATTATAAAAGATAGTAAAAACAAGAAAAAAAATCATCTCCACGTTATATCACACTATCTGACAATAAGCTAAATTATGAAATCTTTGAAAGCTCTAGAATGATAAAAATTTCAAATTGCCATTCTTTCTATTTTATGGAAACCCACAGCTTTAGTACATATAACAGTAGTTAACTTTTCTTCATTCTGCTTAAACTTTGGGAAAGGAGAGGTAGGAGCTTGATTCATTTGTACTTGCTAAGTAGAAAATAGCAAGCATCTTTACAATTTCATTAGCCTTATAAATAAAATTATTCAGGCAAAAATTATGCTCAGAAATAAATTCTTTAAATAATGTTGTGCTTAGTTCCTCAGTCATGTCTGACTCTTTGTGACTGTATGGACTGTAGCCCACCAGGCTCCTCTGTCCATGGGGATTCTCCAGGCAAGAATACTGGAGTGGATTGCCAGGCCCTCCTCCAGGGGATCTTCCCAACCCAGGGATCGAACCCAGGTCTCCTGCATTGCAAGCAGATTCTTTATCACTGAGCCACCACTGTCTAAGCCATCAGAGAAGCCCTTGAATAATGTTATGTATTATTTTTCCCTGCAGCTTAATTGCTTATTTTTCTTGGCTCCATCTATCATATACTGTCTTTATTCCCTAAGCTAAACATTTTCTAAGATATTTTCCCATTCAAATCACTTTTTTTTGTACTTGAATAGTTCTTATCTTTTCCCTTGCCTTAGTCCACTTCCAAGAACTGACTTTTTGCCCTTATCATATTTTATTTTTAGGCAGTTTGGTTCAGCACCGTCTTTAAATCCTTTTAAATAGTAAGAATAACAACAGCAAGATGCTGGGGGAAATTGAGGGCAGGAGGAGAAGGGGATGACAGAGGATGAGATGGCTGGATGGCATCACCGACACAATGGACATGAGTCTGAGTGAACTCCAGGAGTTGGTGATGGACAGGGAGGCCTGGTGTGCTGTGGTTCATGGGGTCATAAAGAGTCGGACACAACTGAGCGACTGAACTGAACAACGATATCTACAACACAAAGAACACTAACTATGTGCCAGAAACTGTTTTAAACACTTTAAATGTATTACCATTTCATGTTCTTAACAACTGCAAGAAGAGGTTACTATTATTAGTCTCATTTTCTGGATGGAGTACTTGATAACACAGAGAAGTAGCTAAGGTTGCAAACCTAGTAAGTGGTAGTGATAGGATTTAAACCGAGAAGGATTTAGTTTAACCACAAGGCTAATCTCTAGGTCCTGATAATATTTTATCCTTATAATGTTGCTTTATTTAATTTTTCCTTTCCCCGGATATCATCCTGGCCCAAGGCGTTATTTTCATTCATTGCTGTGTTCTTGATGTTCACTCAGGTCTTCCCTGGATCCCTCCCAACTATAGTTATCTCATAGCTAATGAACTTTAGTGCAACCCAGTACCTCTCTCAGAGGCTACTGAGAGGTGGAGGGCTACTTGCCCTCCTAAACTGAAAAATATTGTCTAAGATATTGTCTAAACTCAATATCCTAAGCAGGAAAGAATAGGCCTTTCATTAGTTTTAGCTTTATTTATTAAATAGCTTTATTTCCCTGGTGGCTCAGATGGTAAAGAATCTGCCTGTAATGTAGGAGACCTGGATTTTATCCCTGGGTTGGGAAGATCCTCTGGAGAAGGGAATGGCTACCCACTCCAGTATTCTTTCCTGAAGAATTCCATGGACAGAGGAGCCTGCCAGGCTATAGTCCATGGAGTCAAAAAGAATCAGACATGACTGAGGGACTAACACGTTCACTTTTCACCCAGAACAACACATATTTATGTGTACAATTTGATGATTTGGACATATGCAAACCCTGGTGATGCTATCACTACTGGCAAGGTCAGAGATACCCAAAACCTCCCAGAGTTTCCTTCTGGGTGTGTTTCTCTCTCTCTACCCCTCTCCCTCTCTCTCTCTTTGGTGGTGAGAACACCTAACATGAGATTTGTCAGGAAAGCAATTTTTTTTTAAGATTATTTTTAATGGGGACAATTTTTTTAAAAGTCTGTATTGAATTAGTTACAATATTGCTTCTGTTTCATATTTTGGCTTTTTGGTCAGGAGACATGTGGGAGCTTAGCTCCTTGCCCAGAGATTGAACACATACCCTCTGCGTTGAAAGGTGAAGTCTTAACCATTGGACCACCAGGGAAGTCCAGGGAAAATAATACTGTATTGGTAACTATAGGCACTATATTGTATAGCAGATATCTAGAACTTATTTATCTTGCATTACTGAAACTTTATGCCCATTGAATAATAATATTCCATTTCCCCTGTGCCCCTTGTTCCCAGCCTTCAGTAAGCACTATTGTAGTCTCTGCTGCTATGAGTCTGACTATTTCGGATACTTCATACAAGTGGAATCATGCAGTGTTTGTCTTTCTCTGTTGGCTTATTTCACTTGGCACACTTTTCTCCAGGTTCATCCATGCTGTTACAAATGGCAGGATTTCCTTCCTTCTAAAAGCTGGATAAGATTCCATTGTATGTATACACCACATATTCTTCTATCTGTACATCTGTTGATGGACACTGGAGTTGTTACCATGTTTTGGTCATGAGTTTTAGAACATATCAATGATCAGTAAGTTTCCTTCAAATCTGAAGCGGGAACTGAGGGAAAAGTGTCCTGTGAAAAGATGGCCCTTGAGAACAGGAGAAGTCATGCTTTTCTGGATTGAGTGGGATGGACTAGATATAGTGGAGCAGGCTCCTGTGACCCAATCGCTGACAGGGTTATGAATTTAGAATTTTGCACACACAAAAAAAGCCAAGTTTCTGCTTAAGGTAGGAGCAGCCTTTATAAATGGCTCATGCTGCAGGCAACACATGAGTAGAGAAGGTAGTACTTCCACATCCTCCTGAGCCTGAGAAGTCCAGGAAGCTTGGAAGATGGTCAATACAGGAGGTTCTGAAGACCTGGCGAAGTCTTTGGGGACAAGAGATGGAAGTACATTCCTCTTCTAAAGAAGCCAGAGAGCCAGAAGGTTGTAGGCTGAATCTGACCCACAGACACGTTTTGTTTAATATGCTTTCCTGTTTTAAAGAACTTTAAATGTTATTTGCCAACATTAATAGTTGGGAGAGTTCACCCCAAAATTCAGATTCCTGATTTCTCTTGACTTCTTGCTCTTTACATTCTCACTTGGAAATAATCAGCTGGAAATGAGTAGTGATGATGCCCTTTAGACTGGCTTGAACTGTCTGGCTCTTTACTGTCCCTTTTACTGTCAGTTATCTTTATATCTGGCCTGCCTCACTTATTCATGTTATCTGCTTAGCTTGTTGGGCATTAAAGTTTTCTACCTGTGAACTGCATCCTGAGCAGCTTATATATATCACTTCCCCAGGGAAATTTCTACATCTGCTTAACAGATATTTCCTGGAGCCATCTTAAAAAGGGTGTGAAAAAAAGATATATGCTGTATGTGCTTAATATTAATTTAACAATTTATCCACGAGAGTTGTGCTTCTCTGCAGTAATATGTAAGATATATAAGATTCCACTGTATGTATACACCACATATTCTTTTATCTGTTCATCTGTTGGTGGACACTTGAGTATCCTTCAACAAATGGGCTGGTGAGCTTGTTTAAAAATGCACCACGGAAAGTAAGAGAGAGAGAGCATATATCCTACTCAGGAACCAGTTTTGTGGAGACAGTGCTCCTTTTTAAAAGGGAAAGAACCACAGTGAGATTCCACTACATATGTATTAAAACAGTTAAAATAAAAAAGAGTGATAATATCAAGTGCTGATGAGGATGGGGACACACTAGATCTCTCATACATTATTGATGGGAAGGTAAAAGGATAATAGCTACTCTAGGAAATAGTTTGGCAGTTTCTTAAAAAAATTAAATATGCACTTACCATATGACGCATCAATCATAATCTTAGGTATTTACCCTAGAGAAATGAAAATTTAAGTACACACAAAAACATGTACACAGGTTTTCACAGCAGTTTTACTTATAATAGCAAAAAGGTTGGAAACAACCCAAATGTACCTCACCTAGGGAATGGGTGAACAGATTTTGGTACAGCCATACAATGGAATATCACTTAACAATCACAAGAAATGAATGTTTGAAACCTGTCACAACATGGATGGAACTCAAGGCCATTGCTGTTGTTTAGTCGCTCAGTAGTGTTTGACTCTTTGTGACCTCATGGACTGCAGCACATCAAGCTTCCCTTTCCTTCACCATTTCCCAGAGCTTACTCAAATTCATGTCCATTGAGTCGGTGATGCCATCCAACCATCCTCTGTCATCCCCTTCTCCTTCCCTCAATCTTTCCCAGCATCCGGGTCTTTTCTTATGAGTTGGCTCTCTGCATCAGGTGGGCAAAGTATTGGAGCTTCAGCTTCAGCATCAGTCCTTCCAAAGAATATTCAGGATTGATTTTCTCAGGATTGACTGGTTTGATCTCCTTGCAGTCCAAGGGACTCTCAAAAGTCTTCTCCAACACCACAGTTCAAAGCATCAATTCTTCAGGGCTCAGCCTTCATGGTCCAACTCTCATATCCATACATGACTACTGGAAAAGGGCATTATGTCAGGTAAAAACATCAAAAGGTTACATGCGATATGATTCTGTTTATATAACATTATTGAAATGACAAAACTATAGAGATGAAAAACAGATTGGTGGTTACTAGGAAACAGGGATAGTGTGGGGAGTTAGAAGGGGAGGTAAATTTGTGAATACAAGAATGTAGCATGAGGGAGTTTTTTTGTGATAATGGAGCAGTTTCATATCCTGGTTGTAGAGGGTACAGAAATGACACATGGAATAAAATTGTACATGCTGCTGACAGGTGCTCAGTTGTGTCTGACTCTTTGCAACCCCATTGACTATAGCCTGCCAGGCTCCTCTGCCCATAGAATTTTTTCCAGGCAAGAATACTGGAATTGGTTGCCATTTCCTACTCTAGGGGATGTTCCTGACCCAGAGATTGAACCTGCATCTCTTATGTCTCCTGCATTGGCCGGCAGATTCTTTACCACTAGTGGCACCAATTCTTCAATCCAGGCTTCAGCAATACATGAACCAAGAACTTCCAGATGTTCAAGCTGGTTTTAGAAAAGGCAGAGGAACCAGAGATCAAATTGCCAACATCCACTGGATCATCGAAAAAGCAAGAGAGTTCCAGAAAAACATCTATTTCTGCTTTATTGACACAAACTCTTTGACTGTGTGGATCACAATAAACTGTGGAAAATTCTGAAAGAGATGGGAATACTAGACCACCTGACCTGCCTCTTGAGAAACCTATATGCAGGTCAGGAAACAACAGTTAGAACTGGACATGGAACAACAGATTGGTTCCAAATAGGAAAAGGAGTACATCAAGGCTGTATATTGTCACCCTGCTTATTTAATTTCTATGCAGAGTACATCATGAGAAACGCTGGGCTGGAAGAAGTACAAGCTGAAATCAAGATTGCCGGGAGAAATACCAATAACCTCAGATATGCAGATGACACCACCCTTATGGCAGAAAGTGAAGATGAACTAAAGAGCCTCTTGAGAAAAGTGGAAGAGGAGAGTGAAAAAGTTGGCTTAAAGCTCAACATTCAGAAAACTAAGATCATGGCATCCAGTCCCATTGTTTCATGGCAAATAGATGGCGAAACAGTGGAAACAGTGGCTGACTTTATTTTTCTGGGCTCCAAAATCACTGCAGATGGTGATTGCAGCCATGAAATTAAAAGATGCTTACTCCTTGGAAGGAAAGTTATGACCAACCAAGGCAACATATTAAAAAGCAGAGACATTACTTTGTCAACAAAGGTCCGTCTAGTCAAGGCTATGGTTTTTCCAGTGGTCATGTATGGATGTGAGAGTTGGACTATAAAGAAAGCTGAGCCCTGAAGAATTGATGCTTTTGAACTGTGGTGTTGGAGAACACTCTTCAGAGTCCCTTGGACAGCAAGGAGATACAACCAGTCCATCCAAAAGGAGATTAATCCTGGGTGTTCATTGGAAGGACTGATGTTGAGGTTGAAACGCCAATACTTTGGCCACCTTATGCGAAGAGCTGACTCATTGGAAAAGACCCTGATGTTGGGAAAGATTGAGGGCAGGAGGAGAAGGGGACGACAGAGGATGAGATGGTTGGATGGCATCACCAACTCAATGGACATGAGTTTGGGTGGACTCCGGGAGTTGGTGATGGACAGGGAGGCCTGGCGTGCTGCAGTCCGTGGGGTTACAAAGAGTCGGACACGACTGAACAACTGAAGTGAACTGAGTGCCACCTGGGAAGCCCAAAATTGTGCAATACACACACACACACAAATGTTTTTTTAAAAATGGTAAGAAATAAGTTCTGCTGCTGCTGCTGCTAAGTCACTTCAATCGTGTCCGACTCTGTGCGACCCCATAGACAGCAGCTCAGCAGGCTCCCCCGTCCCTGGGATTCTCCAGGCAAGAACACTGGAGTGGGTTGCCATTTCCTTTTCCAATGCATGAAATTGAAAAGTGAAAGTGAAGTCGCTTAGTTGGGCCCAACTCTTAGTGATTCCATGGACTGCAGCCTACCAGGTTCCTCCGTCCATGGGATTTGCCAGGCAAGAGTACTGGAGTGGGGTACCATTGCCTTCTCAGTCTACTAAAAAATATTGTACCATTGTCAATTTCCTGGTGTTGATATATTTCTAAAACTCTGTTGCCATTGGGGGAAGATGAGTGAAGGGTAAATGGGACTCCTTATACTATTTTTGCAATTTCTTGTGAGTCTTTAATTATTAATTTTTTTTTTAAAGGAAAGTAGGCTGAATGCCTAGGATTGGTATTGGGGAAGTGAGCAAGAGGAGCATGAAGAAGGCAGACTGGGGCTCTGAGAAGTATTACCAGAAGTTTAACCTACCAAAGGCTTAAACTTGCTCCGTGTCATCACTTCTGCTGTCACTACCCCTTTATGCTCTTTATTCTGCCCATGTTAGACAGTTATTCCTCTATTATTTCTTAGTTATGGTACTGAGTAGAGAACTAGGTCTATTCCTGATGATAGGCCAATCAATCTTAGCCTACTGGGTGTAATCTCCAGGCCTTTAATTCTTTTTAGTTATTAGTTTTCCTATTACCTAATATTCAGTGTCTGCCTCTTTGCTGCCAGAGGTGTTTTTTTTTTTAATATCTGAATTTGATGCCATTGCAGATGCTAGAAGTTGCCAGAAGGCTGTCCTCCAGATAACTGTCCCTTGCTCTAGCTTGTATCAATGTTTTGTTGCAATTAGCGTTCAGAATATGCACTGTCATCTTATTAAAATTTATATTTTTTAATGAAGAAAGCACAGGAAGAGTTGACTGTGGAGCTGTGGTTTACCCTTGCTTTTTCTTAGTTACCTGTGTCTAAATTAAGCTGAACCTCTGGGCTTCTGCTATTTCTAAACAGGCATCACGATTTACTAAGGTTAATGCCTGGGGGAACATTAACCTTGCAGACACTAATCTAATTCAGTGCCATCACAAGTGCATAATGCAGGAGTTTGGAGTTTTGCCAAAAAGCACTATTCGAATGAAGATTCATTTGGCAAGGGGTGAGAAGGTGGGTGTGGAGAAGGGAAGAAGAACTCCAGAAATGGTTATATAGATATTTTAATGATTTCCCTTTCCCTTTCCTCTCAGGGGTTATATTTAAGTATTGCAGAGAGACGCTAAATAAATCTTCAGACTATTATGAAGAAATCTTAATGAAGGTGTTTCATCCCATGATACCTTTCTGATCTCACAATCAACATTCACTGAGCATCTATTTTACATGGCTGACCTTGTGCTAGGGTGTGGACACAAAGATGAGTAATTGTAAGCCACTGCATTATGCACGACACCTCACAGCGCCCAATAAATGTTAGTTGAATAAAGGCACCATTAAGGAGGTCACAGTTTGGCTAAGGTCACTTAAAGGTCCTCCAAGTCTTGAGACATTAACTGTGCAATTCTAGCTCTACATAGACCATTACCAAGTTTTTGCCATACAGAGACGTTTTGGGCCCGAAGTTAAGTGAAGGGGAAACACCATGTAAGATCTTGCCCAATAGGATCCAGGGCTAGGTCTCTTGATCCTTTCCTGTGCTTACACCTTGCGTATGTTTGCAGACACTAAAGGGGTTTTCTAGATTCAAGGGCGCAGGGCTACCGCCTGTGGGACAGGTAGCATTTGGGATGGTAGTGACTGGGGGTCACAGCGGAGAGGGCTGGGGAAGAGAGGAGAAACGAAAAACCCCCAAACTCTGATAGATAACCTTTCACCTGGGTCCCCACCCGACCATTCCTTTGCCCTGGGCCTGAAATGCACCCGACCACTGAGTCCTCCACGTCTCAGGGAGTTAGGCACTGATTTATACTGAAGCCGGACCCCCATCTCAAAGACATTTCCTCAGTTCTGATCTTTTTCAAATTGCTTTCCTTCCGGGTCCAGCCCGAAGGGACCCTGCGGCTCAGGGCCAGCTTCCCGGACCACGCCGGTCTGGTGACACGCAGGCGCCGGAATCGAAGCCACGCTGG
>NW_011494604.1:3475819-3487978 GCF_000754665.1 Bison bison bison | reverse complement strand
ACCGGCCAAGGCCGAGGGAAACGCAGGAGCAGGTTGGGGACGGGAGGAAGCAGGGCGCGGATGGTGGGTTGGGGGGTTGAGAAAGGATAATGACGGGGGTGGTTGAAGCGAGAAGGCAGCCTCCGAGGCCTGAAGCGGGTGTCAGAGGTAGGGAAGGAGGTGGGATGGTGGCACGGGGTGGCCCGAGGGTGCTGGATGTGTGTGTGAAAAACCTAGGGAGACACCAGGTCTCTTGTCTGCCGTGCCTGGTGCAGTGCTTTATGCACCGCAGGCCTCAGTCACTGTTGCTGCCTGAATGTGTTCTTTGGGAGAAGGGAAGGGCAGGGGTTGGAGAAAAGGGAATCCTTGCAGGAAACGTAGTGGGAGCGTGCACTAGGAGAGAGGCCGGAGGGGAAGATGCCAGGTAGGTGGAGGAATGCAGGGGGCGGCTGTGGAGGAGTCTTGAGGATTCCGGGGGGTGTTCATTGTGTAGATACATTAGGTATTTCGTTGTGGAAAGAACTCAAGCGTTTCTAAGGAAAGGAAAGACGGGATATGAGGAGTTTCCCTGAATAGAAAGGGTAGGTTTGAAGCAAGAGGGAGTGTTTAATACCAGAGAATATGAAGAGAATGCATGATAGAATAGACAGATGTAGCAAAATTAGTAAATGTTGGTCCAAAGACTAAAGAGTTATTCCAGATGGGCCAGGATGGCCTAGTTCCGAACCTGTTTGGGCTCTTCTGTAAGATGACATCTGGTAAGTGTGGGTACTGACAGTGGTTGGGGGTCACTGAGAATCAGAGTGTAGTAGTTTGGTCTGAGAAGCTTTAGAACTGCACCAGTGAGTCTGAGAATCTCTGAAGCGGACCTTAAGAAGATGCCCGGCCTACAGGCATTCGCTAGGCCACAGGGTTTAGATTTTAGCAATTTTGAAATATTATCACTTACCAGTGGCTGGGTGAACTGAACACTACTGGCAGATGCTGGAATGGAAATTACTTGACTTGGCGGTTTTCTTCTTCACTGCCCAGCTTATCTGGTCCAAGAGAACTGTTGCCGTGTTATTCAGCTTGGGTTGCAGTACACAGGGTTATAATTAATGGTGGGGAGAGTCCATGCATGGTGGCCCTTCTTTGGAGGCCCCATTTGTAGCTCAGATTAGTCTGATTGACAGGACTGGTTCCATAACCCTGGTTATTGGTTCCTCTCTGCTGGTTGGAGATCTTTTCCACTCATGGTTCCTGAATATATACCCTCACTAAGGCATGGTGGTATTGAAGAAAATGCATTAGCCTACAAAGTGTGCAGCTGCAGAAGGGAGGATGAGGATATCTGTTTTGGTCTTAAGAAGTTGCAAGGAGGTCAGAACTGGCTGTTTTGAAGTCTAGGGGAACCTGAAGAGACTGGGTGATTCTAGAGCCAGGTTGGAGGGAATATTAGTATTTCCCTATCAGGAAATGTACCCAGGCTATTGGGTTTGCTGGGCTCACACCAGACTGGCTTTATTTCCAAGAGGGAACCCTGGGCTAAAACCATACCCTTAAGATTTATCTGAAAATTATTCATGTTTTATATTATTAAAGACTATATACACATTGCATTGTAATATTAATTAAACTGAGGAGAGAGTAGTATGAAAAATCCTTTTATGGATATAGAGGGTGGAGGAATTAAAGGGGAAGATAGAAATTTAGGGGAGCGATGGGAAAATTCAGTCATTTGTTCTTTTAGGAAATAACTCTAAAGGAGGATACAGTTTAACATTTGAGTCGAGAGGGGCTTTTATTAAAAATTTTTTATAGAAATAATTCAGGATTATTTTTAAAAGATTGGAAAACTTTCTATGTCAGTACATTTATAGAGTTATTCATTCTTTTTAAGAGTTTCAGTATATTACATAGTAGGTTGTACCCATTTTTATTGTCATCATAGTATGAGAAGATCTGTTTCCTTCCCCCTCACTGGCACTATATATTATCAGTTCTTTTAGTTTTTATAAGTTTAATGGATTTAAGTAAAGTATATCATTGTTTTCTCTCCATTAAATTATATAAAGTAATACATGTACGTAATTTTAAAAATTGTCCTGAGGGAGCTTATAATGAAAAGCAGTAACCCCTGTCTCACCTGTCCATTACAGCCCCACTTTCCAGAGACTGCTTCTAAGCATTTTTTGTAGTTCTTAACCATGCTTTTCTCTAGGTCTCCAGGTAATATGTATGTATTCTTATTTCTTGACTGATCAAAGTGACATTAAAAAGGAGTCAAGAGACTTCTTATTCTTACTCTGAGTGGAAAGGATTTGTCATTGCCATTATCCTTTTTTTCCTCCTCCTTTTCAAACTTTGATAGTTATTATTTTAGCTTTTTAATTTGATGTCATATATTTAATATTCTTAAAGGAAAAAAACATTTAAAATTAGACTGGAAAAACTGGGTGAGATGAGTAAGGGAAGTTAGATTGGTGGACCTTTAGGAAAGACTAGGTTGTAGGAAACAGCATCTTTGCAGCCTAAGTGTCGCTGCTTAGAGATGAGGAGGAGTTGCTTGGCAGTGATAGTTGTTCTTCTTAAAAGTAGTTACCAGGTCAACAGTGCAGAATTCTTTGACAGGCTTCTGGAGAGTTTTAGTGTGGGGAATCTGGGAATGGATTAAAACGATCTTTGATTATGCTTTCCAGGCTTTGGTGGTGTCTTATGTTTTTTAGGAAAGAATGGGTCAGTGTGATTATGTGTTTCTTTGTGGGCTGGGGGATGGGGAAATTGGTAAGAGGGAGAGGAGGATGAGGGACAGGTTATGGTGGAGATGGTGATAATTTTGTGGGAGACTGAAGAAAAGGTAAAGAAGTCTCAAGACATTTGGATATAGTTGGCTCTGAAGGAGATTTAAAGTACATTGGTGAGACAGATTTGTGACAATCATTAAGGAAATTAGCATATTTAAGTCACTGATATGTTGGGAATATGGTGGGAAAGAGCATCTGCTCATTTATTGTAGATTCTTGAAATGTTGGTTTTTGAAATTTGGTATGAGGTTCAACATTCCCGAGTCAGGGTGACAGATATTGGGAGTATAGAAAGGTCTTGCTCCCCTTTTTAAGAGTCTTGTTTTAAGTAACCCTAGCTCTTGAGACGACTCCTTACATGTTGAATAAAAACAACATTCACATGTTGATTCTATAGTGCTAAATCTTATATTTGTTTATGGTAATTTTTTCTGTTTGTTTTGCAAATAGTAGCTAGATTGTAACCTGCTCTAGAGCTGACACTTTAATTTCTGGGAAAATTCACAACAGCTTGATTCTTAAGTGCTTAATAAGTACTTGTTGAATGACTGATAGAAAGTAGGATTCACCTTACTGTTAGTAGTGGGACTGTGAAATTGCTGAGCACTATGAGTATTACAGACAGAATTGTGTATGTCTGTGTGTGTGAGACAGAGAGAGTGTGTATTGGAGATAGTGAAGAACAAAGGGCTATCTGACTGGGGAAGGCCTTTAGATTTAAGGGAAGACAACAGAATGGATTAGACTGGAACTGTAATAGTCCTGCAGAAACATCTAATGGATGGGACCAAAGGTTCTCTTCTAATTTGAGGCTAGTTTAATCTGAGTAAATCTGGTTTGAAACTGGAGGCTGGTTTAATTTTGATTTTCTTACCTCAGGCCTAAATGACTACTTAGAGATCTTTAACTGTTTTAAGAATCGGTCTAATTCATTTTGAGGATTTAATAAAAAAGTGTTAGATGAAGTTTCTACCCTCAAGGAATTTATGGTATTTTTATTCTTTTAGAGGGAGAAATACAGTTGTGAAGTAATCCCATAACAGTGTAAGATTTCAGAAAACTGACTTTTTCTTTTTTTCCCCACAATTCCCTATTCTTTTCTAAAACTCTTTTTCTAAAATCCACTCTTCTTTTTCCTCCCAGAATTGCCATCTCTCTTACAATTCCACATGTATCCCCAAATTCCGTGTCTTTGTCACTCTCACAGTTACTCCTTCTTTTCCAAATTACCCTTTTTCTCCAGATTTCCTGTTCTCTTCCACAGTGCTTATGCTTGTGTGGTCAGTCGTATAGCTGTGTCGGATTCTTGGAGACCCCATGGACTGTAGCCTGCCAGGCTTTTCTGTCCATGGGATTTCCCAAAAGGAATACTGGAGTGGGTTGCCATTTCTTTTTCCAGGGGATCTTCCAGACCCAGGGATCAAACCTGCATCTCCAGTGGCTCCTGCATTGGCAGGCAAATTCTTTATCACTGAGCCACAGGGGAAGCCAACATTTCTGTCCCTCACACAATTGTTTTTCTCCCACATTCCTCCCATCTCTCTCCAGCAATCCTCCATTCTCTCCCCACAACCCTCTGTTCTTTCAGAAAACTGATTTTTTAAAACAAATATCAAAAGTATACCTCCAAATGGGAATTTTTGTATTTTGGTAGTCACTTTGAGTGGTAGTGTTTAAAAGGTTTTTGGAACACCTTTTCTGATTTAATGTCTAGCACATTCTATCCAATTTACTTATTTATTGAGTACTTGTAGCGTGCTGTTGAGGGGAGGGAGTCTATAAAGATGAGTAAAATATGGTCCCTATCCTGTAAGAGTTCATAAACTCTAGGATAGCACAGTTACAAATAATACCGGCATAATGTTATTCTGAATGGTCTTATTGGGACAAATCTTTTTAGTTTGAAAGATTTGATTTTTAGAAATACCGAGGCTCTGTTGGTATCAGAGTGAATAAAAAATAATTTTGGTTTAGATTTAAGTAACACAGAAATGGGGATGATTTTCTTGGTTGACTTATTAACTTTGGAATATACTTCCAAAGAGGAATTTGGAAATACTTTGAACAGTGGCAGTAGGTACTAGATGAATGTTGGTTAAGTGCATCAGATGGTTGGATAGACGGAGTGAATAAAAAATAAGTAAGTGGTAGCCTGCCAAGGTAACTATTTTAAAGAAGACCACACTGACTTTAATATGTAAATAAATTCTGGCTCTGTTTGTTAACAGTTCATTACAAGATGGTTTATGATTAAGTTCCCAAATGAGTTTTATAGACAATAATTGCTTTAGGAGTTCAGAGAATGGAGAAGTGAATATTGGCTTAGGTTTGGGGAGAGGATTTACATGTCCCAAACTTTAGCTAGATATTTGAAAAGATTCCTTAGAGATATCAGGAGAGGAACTAAACTGCTCCAAATTTCTCTTACAGCCCTAGAATGAACCTAGAGTCTGAATCTATTTTTGTCTGAATGCTTTCTGCCTGTTTCATTTTCACTACTCTTAATGGTTTGTTCCTTTTCAGATTCACCTTTGCTGGGTAGATTTTGAGGTCCCTTTGGAACAGCTTGTGGGGGGATGGTGTCAGTTCTCAGGTATATCTAGTAAAACTGTTAGTTTGTCTTCTTTTTTGAGCCTGTATACCCCACAAATGACTTGGTCTCTGTGAGTGAAGAGAATGAGTCAACTTGGCTCTGTTATCCTGGCATTTTCCTGAATGCTTTTCTCAGAGCTGCTTTCTGAATTACAGAATAGAATAGACAAGAAAATTGAGGGCATATATCCAGTAGACACATGTTTGTTGAATAAATGAATGAATGAGAGTGTCTGAGATAATTTTTCTGAACTGTCTATACGTTTTGTTTGTTTCAATTTATTCATAACCTGGCTTTTTCTACAAGGATTTAATGAGGCTGACGGAAATATGTTCACCATAAATGAATTGAAATAATTGAAGTCTAGTTGATGAGAAAAGGAAAGAATGTTAAGACTTATCATTATGGATGTTGAAGAACTAGGAATAAAGTGGAATATAAGCAGATGGAGAAGAAATGGTGTTGTTTGATGGAAAATATGATTCTGAAAGAAAAAAAGTTATTGATATGTGACAGGTTATTGTTAAAGGGAAGCAAGAGAAGATTGAAAGTAGAGGATTATTTGAAATGGCTGATTTTGAGAGGAAGATGATAAGACTTTGAAGGATGAGAGTTTCAAAAGTTTGAAATGTAGTGGAAATTATGATGTTGATTTATAACAAGTTTCAGAAAGTAAAGGGGTGAGTTTTCTTTAGTCAACAGATAATGCACATTTGTTATGTGCAAAAGCATTGTTAGATGCACTCAAGGATAAATCCTTTGGGATTTAATTCTAATAGAGGGGCTAGACTTGAGCACAGAAGACTACACAGTATGATCACAAATATATTAGGAGAAAAGTACCAAATGTTACTAAAGTTAAAAGGTGGAAAAAACATTTGATTAAGGGAAAGCCTGGGACGGCATTTAGTAGCATGGAAGTGACATTTTAGCTAGTCTTTGAAGGGATAGGGATTCCAACTGGCAGAAATTACTCGAAAGAACATTCCAACCTGAGGAAGCAAAAATGTGGTGGTGAGAAGTCAAGGAGATGTGGAGACGAGTGTGTTGGTTTTAGTTTTTTTTTTTTTATTTTACTATGGTCCACAGTAAGGAAAATGTTTCACATCTTCACCTAATATATGCATGTATGAATGTGTGTATGTTTAGAACACAAAGTTTCAATAACAGTAACTGTCCTTACCACGGTGGAGGCACTATATGTTTTCTCTTGTTCTCTTTGACTAAAAAGAAAAAAAGGATGGCTGTCACTTACTAAACTGATTTCATGATGAATTAATTGATCATAACCTGTAATTTGTAATAAAGAGTTCATGAGTATGGTATAAGATAGGAAAGCTCAGTTGGGGTTGAGTTGAAAATGGATGGCCTTGAAAGCTAAGCTAAGTAGTTTGTATTTGATATGACATAGTGTTGTGCTTGGTAAGCAAGCAAGCTAGGTTTTAGTCTTGGCCTTTCTGTTTACCTCCACGATGGTTGTGGAGAGAATTACTTCCTTTCTGAGACCCAGTTTTCTCATCAGGAAATTGATAATCATTACACCTTCTGGCAAGGGTTATTGTGAGGGTTTGAGGATTAAAGTATGTTAATCTAGGATTTAAAGCATGCTAACATATATCATTACTGTACAGCTATTGAACTTTATTGAGTAGAGAATTGAATCAAGGACTATGTATTAGATACCTTAGTCTGATGATAGCCATACCATACAAGATAGATTGGGGATAGTGTGGTGGCAGAGTATGACTGGAGGTGAGGAAAGCCCAGTTTGGAGGCTACAGGAGAAGCTAAGACGGGCTTGAATTCGTTTGATAACAGGAGGATTATAAATGAAGGTGTGAGATTTGATTGGATGGAGTGAAGAGGGGAAGATGACTAGGAAATGAGAGTTGGGGAAAGATGGTAAAAGGCAGCAACTGCAATTGGATTACATCTTTGGATAGTTTGGTGGGGTACATTAGAATAGATACAGTTTCCTGCATGAGTAGGTTCTCAGTTGTTTGTTGAATGATTAAATAGGTAAGCCGAGCAATGAACTGTGAGTGAAGACAGTGATAGATGGTTTTGAGAAGGAGGGGTTAGATTGGAGGGTGCTTTTGATGATCTGCCAGGATTTATTCAGTCAGGAAATAATTTTATATACTTACTGTGTGCAAGGTTCTATGGTAGGCCGTGTGAAGGATACACATTTATATATGATGTAAACATGTTCATATTCTTCAAGAGTTTGTCCTGGAACAAAAATGTGTACACATCTGTCTGACAGAAGTACTATGGCAGATTCAACTTTGTGAAGAATTGGTACATAGCTTAGAGCTTGAAGGATAAATAAGATTATAGTAGGCATGATGGTGAGGGTTGGCACTCCAGAAAGAAGTGATATGACTGATAGAAAAATTCTGGATATATTAAGTAATTGGTGGTCTACATGAACTGGAATTTAGGGTTCATGTTGATGAATGGAGGAAAATAAAGTTAAATAGATACCTAAATATCCAGGCTAAAGTGGTTCTTAAAAATTTGTTGGGAAATGACTTATATAGAACGCTCAAATCTTGAGTACAGTTTAATTGTTTCTCTTAGGTTTACATTTATGTAATCATCACCCAGTTCAGTATAAACATTCTCAACATCCCAGAAGGTTTCCTCATGTGTCTCCTCTAAGTTTATGCCGCCTTCAACCAAAAGTAATTACTATACTAACCTCTGTCACACAGAGTAGTTTTGTTATGTTTTCATATTAGGGGAATCATACTTCTGTATCTGGTTTCCTATGCTCACCATATGACTGTGAGATTCATTCTTTTTCATTGCTCTTTGAGGTTCATTATGTGAATATACCAGAGTGTTTATCTATTCCATGATTATTGGAAAATTGAGTAGTTTCTATTTTTTGGAAATAGAGTTTTAGCTTGACTCGGTATGTAGTGGAGAACCATTGATTTTTGAGTGGGTTTAAGAGTGTTTATCTGGTTACCTGTTTTGTTCGTTTCTCTGGTTTTTTTTTGCAATGAAGAGAACCTAGTAACTAGAAGACAAAGAAGGCTATGACAGAAGTGTGAAGTACTGAGAATCAAAGTTGGGATGGTGGTAATGGGAATAAAGGGAAAGGGAGCCATGTAAGAAATAATTGAAAGAAAGATTGAAGGATTTGATGGCAAAAGGGCTTTTGGGAAACAGTGGAGAAAAACAAAAGGGGAACTCCAGGGTTTTTAATTTGGGTGACTGTAAGAATGGTGGTGTCATTAAAAGAAATTATTATATCCCTTAGCAGAACCATGTTGATGGGGAAGAATGGCTACTTTGGTTTTAAGACACATTGACCAGTGTGTGAGGCACCAATGGAAGTATCCAAGGGGTATTGTCTGCTGCTGCTGCTAAGTCACTTCAGTCGTGTCCGACCCTGTGCGATCCCATAGTCAGCCCACCAGGCTCTTCTGCCCCTGGGATTGGAGTGGGTTGCCATTTCCTTCTTCAATGCCTGAAAGTGAAAAAGTGAAAGTGAAGTCGCTCAGTCGTGTCCAACTCTTAGCGACCCCATGGACTGCAGCCCACCAGGCTCCTCCATCCATGGGATTTTCCAGGCAAGAGTACTGGAGTGGGGTACCATTGCCTTCTCCAGGGTATTGTCTAGCTAGAGTTAAAAATACTGCTCCAGCTGAGGAAAGAGTTCCAATGGAGATTTGGGAATATATACGTACAGTTGTACAGAGTTAGTACAGAGCTACTAACTCTGGGTTTGGTAGGGTGCTGATGGCTATAAAATTATCTGGACTAATGATTGAAATGTAATTTGAAACAACCATTGAAGAATTTAGTTTAAAAGCAATAAACTATATATTCTAATTCCTCAGGAATACATTAGATTGTAGCAGAAGGTAATGATTTAAAGATCATTTGGGGCAGCTGGGGGAAGGTATCCATACTGCTAAGTCACTTCAGTCGTGTCCGACTCTGTTCGACCCCATAGACGGCAGCCCACCAGGCTTCCCCGTCCCTGGGATTCTCCAGGCAAGAACATTGGAGTGGGTTGCCATTTCCTTCTCCAATGCATGAAAGGGAAAAGTGAAAGTGAAGTTGCTCAGTCGTCTCCGACTCTTAGCGACCCCATGGACTGCAGCCTACCAGGCTCCTCCATCCATGGGATTTGCCAGGCAAGAGTACTGGAGTGGGTTGCCATTGCCTTCTCCAGGTATCCATAAGAGGAGAGAAAATGTAGAAACAGCAGTAAGGGATGAAACCCTGAGAAGCAGAGAACTGGAGAAAGCTCCTGGACAGAACTTGGGAAAAGACCCATTCTTTGGGCTAAAAAGAGGACTAGTAGTCACTGGAGACAGAAGAAGCAACCAGAGAGACCGGAGTAGAATTCTGTGTTGTGTGTGCATGCCTGTATGCTCAGTTGCTTTAGTTGTGTCTGACTCTTTATTTACCCTATGGACTGTTGTCTGCCAGGCTCCTCTGTCCATGGGATTCTCCAGGCAAGAATACTGGAGTGGGTAGCCATTCCCTTCTCCAGGGGATTTTCCAGACCCAGGCATCAAACCCAGGCCTCTTCATGTCTCCTGCATTGGCAAGCTGATTCTTTACCACTAGCGCCACCTAGGAAGCCCCAGAAAAGGAGGTAGTTCAAGTGTCATTGACAAAAAGATTAAGAACTTGGGTGGTGAGCCATGGGATTTGGTACATGGAATTTTTTTGGTCTTCAAGAGAGTAGTTTGGAGACCAGGGTCCATAGGGTTAAAGGACTGAGTGAGTTGGGAGAATATGGAAGCATCAGCTATAGGAATTGTCTTAAGTTTATTTTAAGAAGGAGGAACAACTCTTCTTCCAAAACTGAAGGCAAGAAGTAACAGATGGATGAAAAGATACAGCATTTTAGAAGCTATATAAAGAGGATTTGATTACAGGTGGAGAAATTGTGATCTGAGAGAATATTATGGAAGAGATTACTTGATGAGATTAAGGATTTAAATATGAAAATGATTTGGATTAGTCAATGAGATGGAGAGTTGTATGTAGAATAAGTCAGTTGTAGAAGATTTCGTAGCTTTCTGGTGATGCTTAACACTCAGTGTGTGGGTGTGGATAAAACAGATGGTGAAGATTGTCTTTCCTTGGGGAAATGCATGGTGAATGTAATGGGAAGTCATGGTATTCTGGAGAGGGCAATATTAAAATGGTTGATGGACAGACTTAAATTGTGTAGGGAGATAAGTGAAGCCAGAAGGAGGTGAAGAGCAGGTGTAGACTTAGAAAATAAAGTAGTTGTGGTTAAAAAAAAAAGGTCTCTAACGTTATAGTCCTAGTGGCGCTGCACTTCCAATTGATGTCCTGTTCTCAATATATATCTGTAAGTGGCTGAAGTGCACATGCAGGTCTTGGGAGTTGAGGAAGGTCTGTGTAATGTGCAGAAAGGTCTTCAGCACCTCGGTCACTGAGAATAGTGGCTGAATGTGGGACAAAGTAGGACTGACTTCTTTGTGGGGAGCAAGGTGGGAGGGATTCTGGAGCTTGGTAGATGCTGCAGATAGAATGGTTTAAGTGAGTAATGTGAACTGCAAAGAGATTTTCTAGTGATAAAACAATGGGAGTGGCCTTGGGGAACAAAAAGCAATTGGTGCTTTTATCAAGCTGAAGGAGTGGAAGAATGGATAGCTAAGTTCTGTGAAGCAGGTTGTCCAAGAAAAGCCAAACTTGAGACAAGATGAGGGGCTATCCAGATAAGAGATAGAAGTGATCTGAATTGTTGTAGCATGAGGATGGAGATAAAAAGATGGATTTGTTTCATTCACTCTTTAAGTTTTTTATAAATAAATTATACTTGCAAAATCATAACCATTCATGTGAGATAAATTCAACTGAGAGAGATTTGTGGATTAGAAAGGAGACAGGGGGAAAAAAAGCTGAGGTGGAGGTTACTAATATGAAAGTCAAAAGACATGGTAATTTGTTGACAGTAGAACATGGACAAGCTGATAGAAGCTAGTAAATTGATAGAAATGAATGCAGAGATTGAAGTTGACTCTGTATCAGTCTAGTGGGGAGGGATGGGGAGGAACATGGGAGGGAGGTTCAAAAGGGAGGGAATATATGTATACATACCTATGGCTGATTCATGTTGAGGTTTGACAGAAAACAACAAAATCTTGTAAAGCAATTATCCTTCAAATAAAAAAAAAATAATAATAATAAAAAAAGAGAT
This sequence comes from Bison bison bison, assembly GCF_000754665.1. Classification (NCBI taxonomy): domain Eukaryota; kingdom Metazoa; phylum Chordata; class Mammalia; order Artiodactyla; family Bovidae; genus Bison; species Bison bison. The sequence continues at coordinate 3,476,418 of NW_011494604.1, read as the reverse complement.
TGGAATTGACCTGAATAGGAATAAGTAAGATGAAGAGGACAGTGAGTAGCTTGTAACGGAGAAAATATGGAGGAAACATAATGCCACCTAAGAAACAAAGCCAGAACCCTATTCCTTCTCTGTGCATGTGAGGACAGTCCTTGCTATCCATGATGTTATTATAAAGGTGATAGATACTATGTCATGTATAATTGTTTTTTAAAAAATGATGAATGATAGAGACATTAAGATTTTTGATCTCTCCTTGAGTGCCTCAAAAACCACAATTCTGCAAAAATTGTGTGGTGATAATTTGTATATGTAAAGAGGTTCAGGTATAAAATGGAAAACGTGGGGTGGATGGTAAAAGGAAGTGTCTTAAGGGATCTAAAGTGGCTTCTGTAGTTTCTTTTTGTCTGTGACTTTTATCTGATATATTTCTTAGTGTGTTTAGGAAGTTGGTCTGCTCTGTCTTCTCATTTCATTTATTACCTGAAAAATACTTTTACTTAACTTTTTATTTAGAGTAGAGCCGATTAACAAAGTTGTGATAGTCTCAGGTGCGCAGCAACGCAACTCAGCCAGACAAGAGAGAGCATATAAATGTATGGTTCTAAATA
>NW_011494604.1:3465017-3475719 GCF_000754665.1 Bison bison bison | reverse complement strand
GTTCTAAATATGGCCTATTTTATTTCTGATTATTTATCATTTGTTGAACATTTCTAGAGGAGCAGTGTTGCCAGTTCCAAAGCCACAATATAGCTAAAACTGAACCATTGCTTCCTTTTTTGTTTTGTTGTAAATCTTCAGCATTATCACCTCAGGGCATGAAACCTTCATCATCTTGCGTGCTGTAGCCCATGGGGTTGCAAAGAGATGGACACAACTTAGTGACTGAACAAGACCTAGACAGGCCTTCAGTGTTTTGGCTTGCATCTTTGCTCTTCAACTTTTGCTTCTCCTTTTATACAGTAGAATTGATTTTTGTCAGACTTTGTCTTCTGTTAACATTTCCCTTGTACTATCAAAGACTTGACTCTCAAGTGCTTACCTAACTGTGCTTTTAGAGATTCTCCATTAGTACCATGCTCTGGTCCCAGTAATTGGCATTTTAAACCATTAAGGGAAAAATGCTGTATGCTTTAAATCCTTACTATTTGCATTATATTCTTCACATGGTTAATGAACTCTTTCATCTTTCAGTCTCTGAGCAAAGAACACTTCCTGACTCTCCCTGTTCAGATCAGGGTTTTTGATATTCCTTTATGTTTCATGGAAAGAGAACGTGTTTATTTATTTAACTTTTTATTTTATATTGGAGTATAGCCGATTAACAAAGCTGTGATGGTTTCAGGCGCACAGCAACGCGACTCAGCCAGACAAGAGAGAGCTTATTTAGTGGCAGTGAGAAAAATACGACAAAGCACGAAATATAGTTTTGGTTTTCCATCCTAGGGCAGCTTTGCTTCAGAATTAGTTTCAGAATCTAGCTCTTGGTCATTCAGCCTTTTTCTCTTATATCTACATTTAGTCACCAAATTTAATAATGAAGAACCTATGGAGACCACCCAGAGCTTTGAAGGCCTAAGATGACCCAAGGATGTCACTTGTTCAATTCACGACTTTACTGTAATCTGCCAATAGTCTAGAATTGTTTCTGTGAGTGAGTGAGTGAAGTCGCTCAGTCGTGTCTGACTCTTTGCGACCCTGTGGACTGTAGCCCACCAGGCTCCTCCATCCATGGGATTCTCCAGGCAAGAATACTGGAGGGGGTTGCCATTTCCTTCTCCAAGAATTGTTTCTAGGACCTGCCTTATACAGGCCTTGGCGAGTGGGGGTATGCTCTGAGTCTTTGAGTGGATTGTGTGGGTTAGACCAATGATGGATATCTTAAGATATGAGGAATGATTATAGTAGAAATGGTGACAGTATGTTTTAAAGTGATAAATTAATTTAACATAGATAAATGACTTCACAAGATAGGGGTTGGATGCCTGAAAATCTTGGTTCATGTGAAGGAGTTTTCATTGTAAATTTGAGAGGATCCAGTATATAAGGGATTAGAATGAAATACACAGTTGCTGTTTTGCAGGGTGCCCTGTATATTTGTCAACACGTACATACACACCTGCATATGTAGATACATATAATGATAGAGATAATGTGTTAATTTGATTAGGTTCTATAATTAGAGTCTTTGGGGAAATAAATATGGTAGTCTTATTATGAGTGATTCAAATGAATTGGTAGAGAGTAGTTGGAAAGATAGTTATTAGGGTATGTTTAGGAAGTAGATTTTTTCAGTGACTTTGGTAGCCTGTCTGGCACAGTTTCACAAAATTTGAGGGCCATTTGGGGCAAATTTGTGTGTTAAGTTTGGGGATGTTAGCTTTGAGGGATTGTAGGATCAAACAAAAAATGCAGTGCCTGAGAAAGTTATTTATGAATTGATTTGGTAGATGCTGATAAAAATTAAAGAAGGTATTTGTGGAGAAGTTTGTGTAGGTAAGTGGGATATATAATGGAGGGATTTAGGAGAAAGCTTGTTATTATTAGAAAAGTAAATTTCAAAAGAGTAAAATTGAAAAGACCTTTGGGGAAGAATTCTTTTGAGAAAATGCAGCTCACAGGTTGAAAACAGGAAGGCAAGGGAAAAGTAAAAGGAGTAAACTAAGGTGTGGAAGGAAGAGTTAAGAGGAAGATTAAAGAAGAGGTTACTGGAAAAGATTTATTGTAAGGAATGTTGTGTTAAATACTACTTTTGATAGTGGTTCGGTGGGGAGGGGGACTTTTACCAAGGATAATTCAGTGTAATAGTTTTATTTCTTAAGAAACCCGGGAAGTAGGGAGCCCAGGCTCGCCCGCGCGGAATTTCACCGGAGCTCGGCTCAGCGGCAGGCGGAGCTGCGCGCGTGGTGGGCCCAGAGCCGCCGCAGCTGCCTGCGAGCGCGGCCGAGCGGAGTGGAGGCGGGCCGGGCCGGTGGGACTCGGGCCTCAGGGATCCGCGCACCCTCGGGCCCTCGGGGGGCGCTCCAGCGAGCTAGCAGGCCCGGGGCGGCGCGGTGGGGGCCGGGAGGAGGGGCTTCCCTGAGCGCCCGAGCAAACCTCCGCACGCGGCTCGCACGGCTTCCTTTTGTTGTGTGTACGGGAGTGAGAGAGTGCGCGCGCGTGCGTGAGTGCGCCCGTGGGCAGAGAGGCGGCGGAACGGGGCCGAGAAGCTGGGGCTTTTCCTGCTGGGGTGGCTGGCGCGCCCGGGCCTCGGCGGGCGGTGGGGCCTTGCACACCCGTCTTCCGGGTCGGGGCCCGTGGCGCAGTCCAGGCCCCTTCCCCCAGCGAGATGGCAAACTTTGTGAGTGACTTCTCGGCGGCTAACAAGTGTCTGCCTGACAGCGGGGGCCGACGAACGTTAATTGACACCCTCCTTTCGGTCCTAACCCTGTGTGTGTTTTTTTTTTTTAACAAATCTTATGTTGGACTGTACTGTGTTTACAGTTCTACGGTGTGCGAAAAGGTCAGACGGGTAACTTGGGTCTACTAGACACTTTTTTTACTTGGTATCAAGAGCAAAAAATGTACGCTTGTATCTATCCTTATATTGGTTGCGCTACTAAAACCTGCATGTTTAGTGGTAAGAACAGTCCTAAAGGCCTTTCCAGAATTAGGCTGTAGGGCACACTTTGTCTCTCCAGACTTCGTAAAGCATTTTTTACAGTGCCAAGAAAGAACTATTTGTGTCTTAGACTAGATAAAGTTAGGAAATGAAAAAGTTAAAGCCCTTACCAAGAGCTTGCGTTAAAAACAGCTTTTTTGTTTTGTTTTGTTTTACATAAATTATGATTGGTGTAGTTTGCATATAGAGTTTTACACAGTTGGGCACGATGTGATTTTAAAAAGAGCGTTTCTTACTAATTTTACAAAGGGCAATGATAAAGGCACCACACAGTTTTGAAATTTCAAGGATGTTAAATGTTGCTATAAATAAAATCCTGTTCAGATTTTTAGATTTAAGAAATCTAAAAATACGTTTGCAGTTGTCCTTTGGGTGCAGGAAGAAGTTCTAGGTTGCTCAGGGCTTGTTTCTGGGCAGATTTTCAGTGTTGTCAGCGTGATATGGGTGTAGAACCTTAACCTGAGTGAATAATTTGCTTGAGATTACCAGTCTGTTTGCAGCTGGGAATAGACTCCGAGTCTCTTATTCCCAGTCTGGTGACCTATCCAAGAATAGACTAAGGAAACTGGGTATTTGTCTGTTTGGTGGAAAATATGGCCGAGTTGATTTTATACTAAGTATTAAAGAGCCAGAAAGGGAATGTGTGAACGTTTAATCTTTGTAGCACTTAGATGTATGTAGTTTCTCCATTCTTTAAATACAAAAAGGATATGAGGATATTCGTGTTGCTTTTCATGGCATTTGTAGCATATTTACATTTGATTGAAACGTAGATGCTTATTATATTTAACTGTGGGAGATGAGTTTTTCAAGTGGGTGTTCTCAGTGGTTGAAGAATAGTTGGTAACCTGAGGATGTTTAGCCTCATAAATGCTAGGGAGAAGAGGAATTATGTTAATTTCATTAATTTCTAAGTAAAAAATCTTCAATGGTCTTTATTGAAGATGCTTACAAAGGTCCTGATGGAATACCTGTGAATTTTCTTCTCAGCTTTCTGTATTGCTATTTTCATTATAATTACTAGCTATGATTTGTTTTGTTCATTCCTAGTCTTTCCTTTTACTTTTCCTCCTGTGTCACAGAAACATTCTTCTTCCTGCTTCTCATCTCCAAAGAACCCTGGAAATTTTTAATCTTAATACAGTTCTCCATGAGAGATGGTTTTGGCAATGTCTGAACACATTTTTGGTTGTCATGCTGGGGGATTCTATTGGTATCTAGTGGGTAGATAGTAAACATCCTACAATGCACATGATAACCCCCACAACAAAGAATTATCCAGTGCAGTGTCAGTAGTGTTGGTGTTGAGAAGCCCTGATTTAATTATTGTGGGTGATATTCTACTTATAATTTGTCATGTAATTGATATCTCTATATCAGATCTGTTATAAATCTTTTCTTAGAGTTGTCATTAGAATGATCATGGGTCAGAGGTTATGAAGTATATTTTAGAGCATGAGTTAATAGGATTTTGGAGTGGAAAGGTTAACAAGTATAACTGAGTATGTGGCTAAGGAAATAGTTTCAGAGAGATTCAGAGAGGTTCTACGGATATGGAGAGCTCAGGTCTTGTTATTTCTATTATAATTTAATTTTAATTTACTTAATTAAAATTAATTTTAATTATTACTGAGGGAAATGGTATTTTGTAACTTTTGGTTGATAAATTTAAATAATTAAAATTTTAAAAATTGCATCATGAGAATCTCAGTATTCACTAAATCATTGTTACTTTTTCATATTCCCATGTTGTTGAATTCTTCAGCATGGTTTTGTTAACCGTTGTAAACTTTTCAGCATCTTCTTTTTAAAAAAATTTTGAAAAATTAAAAAAGGCCACATACAATTTAAAAGCAATTTGAAGTTAATTAGGATATCGTTGGCAGTATTGCATATGCAAACCCAACTAGAATTGTTAAAATGTCTCAGGGTGTCTTGAATTTAGACATCTATTTTATGAGGATTACTGTAATGGTCAGTTATTGTACTGATTGTAAATCTATTTTAGCAAGATTCAGTTAATTTTAGAAAAATATACTGGAACTTTGAGGTGAAATGCAATTGAATGAAATATAAATTAGATATTTAAATTGGGTATTTCAAATTAAGTGCTGTATTGTTGGAGGGAGAAATATGAAGTTCTTTTTAAGTTAAAAAATGTTTTCTGTGGTGCTGCTTTTTAAAAATGAGGAAACCAAGTAGGACAGAAGACCAATATGAGCAAAGATTTTTGTGAAATTGTTTTATTTAAGAAATACAAGAAATTTTTTTTATAGAAAAATTTTAAATGCTTTTTAGCAAAAAGAATAAAATCACTAACTGGAATACACTACTGTTAATGTTTTGATATATGGCATCTTATTTTTTTGTTAACCGTTTATTATGAAAAATTTAAAAAGATAAAAAATGCAGCATTCTTACGAACTGGTATATACCAGACTAGCCTCAACAGTTAGCAATTAATGGCCAGTCTTATTTCATCTTTGCTTCTGCACCCTGTCTCTCAACTCACATAATTTTTAAAAACACTTTAATTTGAAATAATTATAAACTCAGGAAGTTGCAAATAGTGGAGTCCTGTGTATCCTTTACCCAGCTTGACCCCAATGGTGAGACATTGAAGTTAGGAATTTGACATTGGTATTAATACATTACTGTTATAGAGATTGCCAAACTTAGTCAGTTCTCAGCATTTTAAAAAATTTAGTTATTTTGGATAATTGCTTTACAATGTTGTATTGGTTTCTGCCACCTTCACCCCCTCTTGGCACCCATAAGTCTTTTTTCTACATCTGTGAGTGGGTCTATTTCTGTTAAGTAGATCTATTCATTTGTGTTGTATTTTAGATTCCACGTATAAGTGATATGGTATTTGTCTTTCTCTTTCTGATTTAATATAATAATCTCTAGGTTCATCCATGTTACTGCAGTTGGTGTTAGTTCATTCCTTTTTTATGGCTGAGCGGTACTCCATTGTGTAACTATGGGCTTCGCTGGTAGCTCAGCTGTTAAAGAATCCTCTAGCAATTCAGGAGACCTGGGTTCCATCCCTGGGTTGGGAAGATCCACTGGAGAAGGGATAGTTACCCACTCCTGTATTCTGGCCTGAAGAATTCCATGGGCTGTTTAGTCCTTGGGGTGGCAAAGAGTCGGACACGACTTTGTGACTTTCACTTTCATTTTTCATCCGTGTTACTGCAGATGGTGTTATTTCACTCTTTTTAAGGGCCAAGTAGTATTCCATTGTGTATCTATACCACATCTTCTTTATCCATTAATCTGTTGATGGACATTTAAGTTGCTTCGATGTCTTGGCTGTTGTATGTAGTGCTGCTGTGAACATAAGGGTGCATGTAATCTTTTCAAATTATAATTTTGTGTGGATATATGCTCAGGAGTGGTATTGATGGATCATATGGCGACTCTGTTTTTAATTCTTTGAGGAAGCTCCATACTGTTTTTCGTAATGGGTGCACCAATGTACATTGCCATCAACAGTGTGAGAGGGATCCCTTTTTTCCAACATTTATTTGTATGGTTTTTAATCATGGCCATTCTGACTGGTGTGAAGTGGTACTTCATTGTAGTTTTAATTTGCATTTCTCTAATAATTAGCAATGGTGAGCATCGTTTCATAGGGCAGCATGTTTTTTATTTTGATGAAGTTTGGTTTATTTATTTTTACAGAATATGCTTTTGGTGCCAAGCCCAAGAACCTTTTCTTTAGGTCTTGAAGACCTAATTTTTATTCTAAAAATTCTGTAGTTTTATGTTTATGTCATTCATCCTTTTTGAAATAATTTTTATATGTGGTTGTGAGGTTTAGGCCTAGACTTTTATTTGGCATGTGCATGCATGCATGCTCAATCCCTTCAGTTGTATCTGACTCTTTGTGACCCCCTGGACCACAGCCTGCCAGGCTCCTCTGTCCATGGAATTCTCCAGGCAAGAATACTCGAGTGGGTTGTCATGCCCTCCTCCAGGGGATCTTCTTGACCTAGGGGTTGAACTTGCATCTCCTGCATCACAGGTGGATCCTTTACCCACTCGTTCCAGCATTGTTTGTTGAAAAGGCTATCCTTTCTCCTTTGAATTATTTTTCTGCTTTGTCAGTTAGTTAATTTTTCTTTACTGGTTATAGAATTATTTAGATTATTGGCTTCATTTTGGTTTAGTTTCAGTTGTATGAATTGGAGAAATTGTTCAGTTTTTTTCTGTGTCCAGTTTAAAAGTGTAAAGTTGTTTTGTAGTATTCCCATGGTATTAATATTACTTAATATTTATTTATTTGACTGTGCTGGGTCTTAGTTGTGGCACACAGGATCTTTGATCTTTGTTGTGGTATGTGGGATCTTTTTAGTGTGGCATGTGGACTGTTAGTTGTGGCATGTGGGATCTAGTTCTGTGACCAGGGATCGAACCCTGGCCCCCTGCATATACAATGTGGAAGCTTAACCACTGTGCCACCAGGGAAACCTTCCTTATTATCTTTTCAAGTTCTGCAAGATCTTAGTGCTATCCCTGTTTCAATCTTAATATTGGATTTGTGTCTTGTCTCTTTGTTTTTGTTAGTGATGGTAGAGGAATGTAAAATTTTTGCTTCAATGATATTCTCTGTTTTCCTATTTTGAATTTTGTTGATTTCTGCTCTTCATTGTTTGCTTTCTATTGCTTGCTTTGGATTTATATTTTGCCTTTTTTTTAAAGTTTCTTTTAAGTAATTAAGGTATTGATTTGAATCTTTCCTCTTTTCTAATGTAAGCACTTACTGCTACAGATTTCCTCCTAACTACTGATTTAGCTGCATCCCACATTTTGACATGTTATGTTTTTATTTTCATTCATTTTATGTACATATTTAAAATTTTTCTTTGAGTGTTTGTCTTTGACCCATGGACTTTGTTTTTCCACTTTACTTTTCTTTTTTAATTGGAGGAACCCCATGGAGTTTTAAAAAGTGTTTATTCATTTGTGTTCAGAAATTTTCCTGTTGTCTTCCTGTTACTGATTTCTAGTTTGAGTCTAATATTGTTATATAATGTACCTCCTATTTTATTTTGATTCTTATAGATTTGTTGAGGTTTGTTTTATGTCCCAGGATATAATCTGTCTTTGTGAATATTCCATGGATGTTTGAAAAGAAATATGTGTTCTGCTGTTGTTGGGTGGACTATTCTGTGTACATCAAGCTGACCCTGTTGGTTGCTTGTGTTATTAATACAGCCTCTCTGATAAAAAACAAACGAACCATCCTAGCTTTTCCATTCTTCTTACTTTCAATATATGTTACTGAATTTCTTGTTAGTAGTATATAGTGGGCCATTTCAGAAATATATTCTTCCAGTCTTTCTTGATTTGTCTGTTTAGACCATCAACATTTAAGGTAATTACTGATAAATATTAACACTTAAATCTGCCTTTTTATTGTTATTATTTTGTAATTTTCTCTGGCTTTTTATTTCTTCTTTCCATCCTGCAGATTACTAAAACATTTCTTAAGATTCTGTCTTTCATAATTTGTAAAATATTTATAGTTTTGAGTCTGTTTTGGTATAGATTTTGTAGTGGCTGTTGTAGTTATTACTAGTGTATATATGACTTATAGCAGTCTCCGGGTATCAGTACTTTACTGCTTCAGTTGTCATGTGGAAACTTCACTTCTCATTTGCCTTTTTTTACCATCTTGACTTTTTTTTTTTTAACCATCTTTTAAATGTAATTAAGTATCAGTATAAATTTTTGTTTCCGTCATTAAGTATGATCTAGAAAACTACGATGCAGCTGAAGATGGGAGAAGCTCTATACAGTCAGCAAAAACAAGACCTGGAGCTGACTGTGGCTCAGATCATCAACTTCTTATTGCAAAATGCAGGCTCAAATTGAAGAAAGTAGGGAAAGCCACTAGGCCATTCAGTTATGACCTAGATCCAATCCCTTATGATTATACATGCAGTGGAGGTGACAAATAGATTCAAGGGACTAGATCTGGTATACAGAGTACCTGAAGAACTAACTATAGATGGAGGTTTCTAACATTGTAAAGGAGATGGTGACCAGAACCATCTGCAAGAAGAAATGCAAGAAGGCAAAGTGGTTGTCTGAGGAGGCCTTACAAATAGAAATCAAAGGTAAAGGAGAAAGGGAAAGATATACCCAACTGAATGCAGAGTTCCAGAGAATAGCAAGGAGAGATAAGAAAACCTTCTTAAATGAACAATGCAGAGAAATAGAGGAAAACAATAGAATGGAAAAGACTAGAGATCTGTTTAAGAATATTGGAGATACCAAGGAAACATTTCATGCAAAAAGATAGGCATAATAAAGGACAAAAACTGCAAGAACCTAACAGAAACAGAAGAGAGTAAGAAAAGATGACAAGAATACACAGAAGACATGTACAAAAAGCTCTTAATGACCCAGAAAACCATGATGGTGTGGTCACTCACCTAAGAGTCCTGGAGTGTGAAGTCAAGTGGGCCTTAGGAAGCATTACTATAAATAAAACAGTGGAGATGATGAAATTCCAGCTGAACTATTTCAGATCCTAAAAGATGATGCTGTTAAAGTGTTGCATTCAATATATCAGCAGATTTGGAAAACTCAGCAGTGGCCAGAGGACTGGAAAAGATCAGTTTACATTCCAGTTGTGAAGGACTATGCTAAAGAATGTTCAAATTACAGAATGTTGCAAATTACAGTTGCACTCATTTTACATGCTAGCAAGATGATGCACAAAACCCTTCAAGCTAGGCTTCAATAGTACATAAGCCAAGAACTTCCAGGTGTACAAGCTGGATTTAGAAAAGGCAGAGGAACCAGAGATCGAATTGCTAACATCCGCTGGATCATAGAAAAAGAAAAGAAATTCCCCCCAAAATCTACTTTTGTCTTATTGACTATGCTACAACCTTTGATTGTGTGGATTACAACAAACTGTAGAATATTGAAATATCAGACTACCTTAGCTGTCTCCTGAGAAATCTGTATGCAGGACAAGAAGCAACAGTTAGAACTGGACGTGGAACACCTGACAGGTTCAATATTGAAAAAGGAGTACATCAAGGCAGGATATTGTCACCTTGCTCATTTAACTTAAATGCAGAGTTTAGTTCAGTTCAATCGCTCAGTCGTGTCCGACTCTTTGCGACCCCATGAATCGCAGCACGCCAGGCTTCCCTGTCCATCACCAACTCCCGGAGTTCATGCAAACTCACATCCATCGAGTCGGTGATGCCATCCAGCCATCTCGTCGTCTTTCATCCCCTTCTCCTCCTGCCCCCGATCCCTCCCAGCATCAGAGTCTTTTCCAGTGAGTCAGCTCTTGGCATGAGGTAGCCAGAGTACTGGAGTTTCAGCTTCAGCATCATTCCTTCCAAAGAACACCCAGGACTGATCTCCTTTAGGAGGGACTGGTTGGATCTCCTTACAGTCCAAGGGACTCTCAAGAGTCTTCTCCAACATCACAGTTCAAAAGCATCAATTCTTCAGCGCTCAGCCTTCTTCACAGTCCAACTCTCACATCCATACATGACCACTGGAAAAAACCATAGCCTTGACTAGACGGACCTTTGTTGGCAAAGTAATGTCTCTGCTTTTGAATATGCTATCTAGGTTGGTCATAACTTTCCTTCCAAGGAGTAAGCGTCTTTTAATTTCATGGCTGCAATCACCATCTACAGTGATTTTGGAGCCCCCAAAAAT
>NW_011494604.1:3451675-3464917 GCF_000754665.1 Bison bison bison | reverse complement strand
AAAAATAAAGTCTGACACTGTTTCCACTGTTTCCCCATCTATTTCCCATGAAGTGATGGGGCCAGATGCCATGATCTTAGTTTTCTGAATGTTGAGCTTTAAGCCAACTGTTTCACTCTCTTTCACTTTCATCAAGAGGCTTTTGAGTTCCTCTTCACTTTCTGCCATAAGGGTGGTGTCATCTGCATATCTGAGGTTATTGATATTTCTCCTGCCAGTCTTCATTCCAGCTTTTGCTTCTTCCAGCCCAGCGTTTCTCATGATGTACTCTGCATATAAGTTAAATAAGCAGGGTGACAATATGCAGCCTTGATGTACTCCTTTTCCTATTTGGAACCAGTCTGTTGTTCCATGTCCAGTTTTAACTGTTGCTTCCTGACCTGCATATAGGTTTCTGAAGAGGCAGGTCAGGTGGTCTGGTATTCCCATCTCTTTCAGAATTTTCCACAGTTTGTTGTGATCCACACAGTCAAAGGCTTTGGCATAGTCAGTGAAGCAGAAATGGATGTTTTTCTGGAACTCTCTTGCTTTTTCGACGATCCAGCCGATGTTGACAATTTGATCTCTGATTCCTCTGCCTTTTCTAAAACCAACTTGAACATCTGGAAGTTCATGGTTCACGAATTGCTGAAGTCTGGCTTGGAGAATTCTGAGCATTACTTTACTAGCGTGTGAGATGAATGCAATTGTGCGGTAGTTTGAGCGTTCTTTGGCATTGCCTTTCTTTGGGATTGGAATGAAAACTGACCTTTTCCAGTCCTGTGGCCACTGCTGAGTTTTCCAGATTTGCTGGCATATTGAGTGCAGCACTTTCACGGCATCATCTTTCAGGATTTGAAAGAGCTCAATCAGAATTCCATCACCTCCACCAGCTTTGTTCGTAGTGATGCTTTCTAATGCCCACTTGACTTCACATTCCAGGATGTCTGGCTCTAGGTGAGTGATCACACCATTGTATGCAGAGTAGATCATATGAAATGGTGGAGTGGATGACTCAGAAGCTGAAATCAAGATTGCTGGGACAAATATAAAAAACCTCAGCTATGCAGATGATACTACTTTAATGGCAGAAAGTGAAAAGGAACTAAAGAGCCTTTGATGAAAGTGAAAGAGGAGAGTGAAAAAGATGGATTAAAATTCAACACTCAAAAATTGAAGATCATGGCATCCGATCCCATCACTTCATGGCAAATAGATGGGGAAAAAGTGGAAACATTTTTTTTGGGCTCCAAAATCACTGTGGATGGTGACTGCAGCCATGAAATTGAAAGATGCTTGCTCCTTGAAAGAATAGCTATGACAAACCTAGACAGTATTAAAAAAACAGAGATACCACTTTGCTGACAAAGGTCCATATAGTCAAAGCTATGGTTTTTCCAGTAGTAGTGTATGAATGGTGAGTTGGACCATAAAGAAGGCTGAAACTCAGAGAATTGATGCTTTTGAACTGTGATGTTGGAGAAGACTTGAGAGTCCCTTGGACCGCAAGGAGATCAAACCAGTCCATCCTAAAGGAAATCAATGCTGAATATTCATTGGAAGGATTGATGCCGAAGCTGAAGCTCCAATATTTTGGCCTCCTAATGCAAAAAACAGACTCAATGGAAAAACCCCTAATGCTGGGAAAGATTGAGGGAGGGAGGAGAAATGTGTGACAGAAGATGAGATGGTTGGATGGCATCACTGACTCAATGTACATGAGTTTAAGCAAACTCTGGGAGATGCTGAAGAACAGGGAAGCTTTGTGTGCTGCAGTTCATGGGGTTGCAGATAGAATGTGACTTAGTGACTGAACAACAGAAAATTAATGATGAAAAAGATAATGTGTTGTGTGTACCTATATTTCTATTTTTCTTGTTCAGAAAATTTTCTTCAGCCAGGGATCGAGTTGCTAGTGACATATTCTTTTAGTTTTTCTTCTCTTGAAAATGCATTAAAATTTTTTCCATTTGTTCCTTGTTGTGGTCTGAATGGATTTCTCTAAAATGTAAATGTTGAAATACTAATGCTTAGCATGATAGTATTGGGAATTAGGTCCTTTGGGATATTTTTAGGTCATGGGGGAGAGCCCATGAGTGAGATTACGGCTGTTACAAAAGAGGCCCCCAAGAGACCTCACTTGCTCCTTTTCTGCCATGTAATAATATAGTGAGAAGTCTGTGACCTGGAAGAGGGCCCTCACCTTAACCATGTTGGCACCCTAATCTTTGGATTTCCAGCCCCAGAACTGTGAGAAGTAAATTTCTGTTGTTTATAATAGAGCCACTCATTTTGTCATGTTTTGTTATGGCAGCCTGAATAGATTTACAACATTCCTGAAGAGTAGTTTTCACTGGGCCTAGAATTCTTGGTTAGCAATTCTTTTTTTTTTTTTAAGCATTCAAAAAATATTCTGCCACTTTTTCTAGTCAAGGCTGTATATTGTCACCCTGCTTCTTTAGCTTATATGCAGAGTACATCATGAGAGACGCTGGGCTGGATGAAGTACAAGCTGGAATCAAAATTGCCGGGAGAAATGTCAGTAACCTCAGATATGCAGATAACACTACCCTTATGGCAGAAAGCAAAGAATAACTAAAGAGCCTCTTGATGAAAGTGAAAGAGAAGAGTGAAAAAGTTGGCTTAAAGCTCAACATTCAGAAAACTAAGATCATGGCATCTGGTCCCATCACTTCATGGCAAATAGATGGGGAAACAGTGGAAACAGTGTCAGACTTTATTTTTGGGGGCTCCAAAATCACTGCGGATGGTGATTGCAGCCATGAAATGAAAAGATGTTTGCTCCTTGGAAGAAAAGTTAGGACCAACCTAGGCAGCATATTAAAAAGCAGAGACATTACTTTGCCAACAAAGGTCTGTCTAGTCAAAGCTGTGGTTTTTCCAGTAGTCATGTATGGATGTGAGAGTTGGACTGTGAAGAAAGCTAAGCGCTGAAGAATTGATGCTTTTGAACTGTGATGTTGAAGAAGACTCTTGAGAGTCCCTTGGACTGCAAGGAGATCCAACCAGTCCATCCTAAAGGAGATCAGTCATGAATATTCATTGGACGGACTGATGCTGAAGCTGAAAATCCAATATTTTGGCCACCTGATGCTAAGAACTTTGAAAAGACCCTGATGCTGGGAACGATTGAAGGTGGGAGGAGAAGGGGATGACAGAGGATGAGATAGTTGAATGGGATCACTGACTCAATGGACATGAGTTTGAATAACCTCTGGGAGTTGGTGATGGACAGAGAGGCCTGGTGTGCTGCAGTCCATGGGGTCACAGAGAGTCGAACATGACTGAGCGACTGAACTGAGCTGAACTGATGGTTAAGAAATCTGGTGGTGTTGCAGTTGTTGTTCAGTTCTAGGAAATAGTTATTTTTTTATGGCTGCCTTCAAAGGTTTTTCTTTCTTTTTAGTTTTTGAAGTTTTAATTATGATGTGTCCTGGTGTAAATTTCTTTGGGTTTATCCTGTTTTGGGTTTACTCTGTTTTTTGAATCTGTAAGTTTGTATGTGTCATATTTGAGACATCATTAGCCATCTTTCCTTTATATACTTTTACAGTCCTTCTCTCCTCTCTGGGACTCCAACGATAAGAATGTTGGATCTTTTGTTATTTGGCCTCAGGTCCTTAAGACTCTGTTAGTTTTCTTTCAGTCTTTTCTTTCCTGTTTTTCAGATTGGGTTAATTCTATTTTTCTGTCCTCAAATTCAGTGATTCTTTTTATTATGTCTGTGATTGTATTGAGCCAATCCAGCAACCTTTAAAGTTTTATGTTACAGTAATTTTTAGTTCTGTAATTTCTTTTTGCTTCTTTTTTATAACTTTTGTTTCTTTACTGAGGTTTTCCATTTTTTTTTTTTCACTTGTTTCAGGAGAATTTAGAATTGATTGCTGAGACATTTTATAATGGTACTTTAAAATCTTTTTCAAATAATTGTGTAGCATCCAACTCATCTCTGTATTGGCCTTGGTTGATTATCTTTTCTCACTCATGTTGGGATTTTCTTTTGTCATTTTCAGTTGTGTATTATGTCAGAAGGCTCTGGGCCCTATTTATATTTTTTATTTTATCACACAGTCATCCCACTTAGATTTAGTGTACAGGTCTTCACCTGCTTTTGTAGGCTTTGGTTTTAATGGCAGTTTAATTTTCAGAGCCTTTGTGGTTGGCTTGGTTTATCTGATGCTGTCTGGACACCCACTGGTCCTTGATGATTTTACCTTAGAGAATAGAAGGCATTTCCTTTTATCAGGTTTCTGGGTGTCTCCAGATGGGAGAGGATTGTGGTGTGGTCCTCCTGGTACCCACCCCGAACCCCTAGTTCTTCCCTGACCCTGTATCGTTGGGTGAGAGAGGAGAGTCTTGGCCCATACTGAGTTGTTTGTGCTGGCTGGGTTCCTAAGTTTTGACCACTTGCCTCTGCATCTCAAGGTGGAAAAAAAGAGTTTCAGATCATACAGGGAAGGAAGAGTTGCTTCCTCTGTCTGGTCTTTGTTGTTGGCTGAGCTTCCAGTTGCCCTCCCTTGCTTGATATTGCGGAGAGTCTCCTGTTTAGTTTGGGGGAGGATTATGCTTATCTAGTCTACTTTCTGTTGCTGAATTGGTGGCTGGGAAATGCCAGTCTGGGTTGCCTTCTTCTATTGGTTGTGGGGACGTAAAGCACTATGATCCTTTTTTTGTTTCTCTGATCCTAGAGTCCGAAACTGGTTAGCTGCCTTCTTTCCAGTTTTCATAGTTTTCTTTTGGTTGTCTCTTTCTGTTATTCCCATGGTTTATACTTATGCTTAATGTGGAGGGGCAGGGAAAAAGAGAGCTATGCCATCTAGACTGGAAGTTCAAATTCTTTATTTTTTGTGAACTTGCATCATCTCCACCTAGCAGGTTATTTCAACTTTGAAAATAATAGTTTATGGCCATGTGCTTTGTGAACTTTTGAGCACAGTGTAAATGTTTGCTTCAATTATAGACCATAGTATTGTACCCTAAGGAAATTTTTGGAACATGGGTAATAATCAGTTCAAGAGGGTGCCAGAATATATGCTTGCTATTATACTAGGCATGTATCACATAAACAAACTTTGTAATATAGTTAATTAAAATGAAACTGTGAATTCTGGGTAAAGATGTGTTTATTTAAAGGATTATTTGTATTTAAAGTATTTAATAATTTCAGTACTAGATTGTTGCTGTTCAGTCACTAGGTAGTGTCCGACTCTTTGTGACCCCATGAACTGCTTCACGCCAGGCTTCTCTGTACTTCACTATCTCCCTGAGTTTGCTCAAACACATGTCCATTGAGTTAGTGATGCCATCCAACCATCGCATCTTCTGTCATTCCCCTTCTGCTCTCAATCTTTCTCAGCATCAGGATCTTTTCCAGTGAGTCGGCTCTTCACATCAGGTGGCCACAGTAGTGGATCTTCAGTTTGAACAACAGTCCTTCCAATATTCAGAGTTGATTTCCTTTAGGATTGACTGGTTTGATCTCCTTGCTGTCCAAGGGACTCTGAGGAGTCTTCTCCAGCACCACAGATCGAAAGCATCAGTAATACATACTAGTTTTTTAATATTAGTAAACATTTTTAAAAACAATACTGAAAATGTTGTATTATGCAGACAGGTTAATCTGTTTCTAATTCATTAGTTGAAAAGGAAAGATAAGATAAAAGGTCCTGCTTTTTACATTCCATGGTTTTCTAATTGAGAATAAATTGGCCCCAAATAAGAAAATGTCCATTCTATGTTAGTAGAAGAAGCCATTGTTTCTGAAGGATGAATAACTTGTTAAATCAACTACTGCTATTTATTCATTTGGCCACCCTGCTCAGCATGTGGAATCTTCGTTCCCTACCATATATTGAACCCATGGTGCCTGCAGTAGAAGCATGGAATCTTAACTACTGGACTACCAGGGAATTCCCAACTATTACTGTTTTTTAAAAAAATCTCACTAGCATATGGAAACAGTGGCTGACTTTATTTTTTGGGGCTCCAAAATCACTGCAGATGGTAATTGCAGCCATGAAATTAAAAGACGCTTACTCCTTGGAAGGAAAGTTATGACCAACCTAGACAGCATATTAAAAAGCAGAGACATTACTTTGTCAACAAAGGTCCGTCTAGTCAAGGCTGTGGTTTTTCCATTGGTCATGTATGGATGTGAGAGTTGGACTATAAAGAAAGCTGAGCGCCAAAGAATTGATGCTTTTGAACTGTGGTGTTGGAGAAGACTCTTGAGAGTCCCTTGGACTGCAAGGAGATCCAACCAGTCCATCCTAAAGGAGATCAGTCCTGGGTGTTCATTGGAAGGACTGATGTTGAGGCTGAAACTCCAATACTTTGGCCACCTGATGCGAAGAAGAGCTGACTCATTTGAAAAGACCCTGATGCTGGGAAAGATTGAAGGCAGGAGGAGAAGGGGACGACAGAGGATAAGATGGCTGGATGGCATCACCGACTCAATGGACATGAGTTTGGGTAAACTCCGGGAGTTGGTGATGGATAGGGAGGCCTGGCATACTGCAGTTCGTGGGGTCCGTAAGAGTCGGACGCGACTGAGCGACTGAACTGAACATATTTTGTCAATTGTGGTGTTATTTTAGTTATAGAGAAATAATTGGGCTCCATTGCAGCCACTTGTTGAGGTATTCTCCGATTGACTTTAATGGCAAAGCTTAGATTTCTAATTAGACTAGAAACCATTTCTTTTATGCGTGCGCACACCTCTACATTGTGTTTAGTGTCTAATGGAATTCTGGACGTATGTTCTAGACAGAGGAGATAAAAATGACTGATTCTAGTATTGAATAAGATTAAATTATCAACAGGTGAACTGGCTTTTTAACGGACCATTTATGTTTTTAAATGAAAATATTTAATTATATTTCATATTTGAAGTAATAATTCTAGTTCCCTCTTGTTATTTTTGGTTTAATAGTATTTTAACATTTTTATTAATAAAGAATTGACACTTTAAATAGCTGAACTTATTTTCAAATGGGTATTTCTGTAATCTCTTCTTGGGTCTCATAAATTATTAGAATAGAATAATTTTTATAAAAATCAGGTGAACTTAATTTTTTGTTTCTTTACATGGTAACCATTATGGAAGCAGAAGAGATTAAGAAGAGCCGGCAAGAATACACAGAGGAACTATACAAAAAAGGTCTTAGTGACCCAGAAAACCACGATGATGTAGTCATTGATCTAGACCCAGACATCCTGGAGTGTGAAGTCAAGTGGGCCTTAGGAAGGATTACTGCAAACAAAACTAGCAGAGGTGATGGAATTCTAGCTGAACTATTTAAAAATCCTGAAAGATAATGCTGTTAATGTGCTGTACTCAGTATGTCATCAAATTTGGAAAACTTGGCAGTGGCCTCAGGAAAACATCAGTTTTCATTCCAATCCCAAAGAAGAACAGTGCTAAAGAATGTTCAAACTACTGTACAATTGAGCTCCTTTAACATGCTAGCAGTGTTATTCAGCTAGTAATGCTGAAAATCCTTCAAGCTAGATTTCAGCAGTATGTGAACTGAGAACTTCCAAATGTACAAGCTAGATTTAGAAAAGGCAGAGGAACCAAAAATCAAATTGGCAACATTTGTTGCGTCATAGAAAAGGCAAGGGAATTCGAGAAAAACGTCTACTTTGCTTCATTGACTATGCTAAAGCCTTTGTATTTGTGGATCACAACAAACTGGAAAATTCTTAAAGAGATTGAAGTATCAGACCACCTTGCCTGTCTCCTGGGAAACCTGTATGCAGGACAAGAAGCAATGGTTAGAACTGGACATGGAAAAACGGACTGGTTCATAGTTGAGAAAGGAGTTCATCATGGCTGTGTACTGTCACCCTCCTTATTTAACTTATGTGCAGAATACATCATGCAAAATGCTGGGCTGGCTGACTCTCAAACTCGAATCAAGATTGCCAGGAGAATCAACAACCACAGATTTGTAGATGATACCACTGTAATGGCCGAAAGTGAAGAGGAACTAAAGCACCTCTTGATGAGGGTGAAAGAAGAGAGTGAAAAGGCTGTATTAAAACTCAGCATTCTGAAAATGAAGACCATAGCATCCGGTCCCATCACTTCATGGCAAATAAAAGAGGGAAAAAGTGGAAATAGTGACAGATTTTATTTTCTTGGGCTGCAGAATCACTGCTAACGGTGACTGCAGCCATGAAATTAAAAGATGCTTGCTCCTTGAAAGCTGTGACAAATGTAGACAGTGAATTAAAAGCAGAGCCATCTCTTTGCCAACAAAGATCTGTATAGTCAAAGCTATGGTTTTTCCAGTGGTTTTGTACGGATGTGAGAGTTGGACCATAAAAAACGGTTGAGTGTTGAAGAACTGATGCTTTCAAATTGGGATGCTGGAGAAGACTTGTGACAAGTCCCTTGGATAGCAAGGAGATCAAACCACTCAATCCTTAAGGAAATCAACCTTGAATATTCATTGGAAGGAATGATGCTGAAGCTCCAGTGCATTGGCCACCTAATGCAAAAAGCTGACTCATTGGAAAATATCCTGATGCAGGCAAGAGGAGAAGGGGGTGATAGAGGATGAAATGATTTGATGTCATCATCGATGCAATGAACAGGAGTTCGTGCAAACTCTGGAGATAGTGAAAGGGAATCCTGGCATGATGCAGTCTGGGGTTGCAAAGAATCAGACATGACTTAGCGACAGAACAACAACAACGATGATCATTACTGTAGATAGCATTTTAATTTCAAATTTTGTTTTCACTGATCTTATCCTTACTTCAAAGATGTTTATTTTTTTTTGACTCCCAGAATATTGTTAATAGTAACGTTAAATATATTTTAATTGGAAACGACCTCTCCTCTTGTGCTGTTGCTGCGTCGCTTCAGTCGTGTCCGACCCTGTGCGACCCCATAGACGGCAGCCCACCAGGCTCCCCCATCCCTGGGATTTTCCAGGCAAGAACACTGGAGTGAGGTGCCATTGCCTTCTCTACCTCTTGTGCTATGTTAAAGTAAACATTTATTTGGATGTAGGAGATCTGGTTGAATTCTTTGCCATGATGGTTAAGTGCTGTGTAACCATGGGTATTTAACCTCTTCAACCTCAGTTTCATGATTTTTTTTTTTAATTTATATTTTTAATTGGAGAAAAATTTCTTTTCATTGTTGTGTTGGTTTCTGCTGTACACTGCCAATCAGCCATATTTATACATATCTTACCTCCCTTTTGAGCCTGCCTCTCATCCCTTCTCCCCATTCCATCCCTCGAAGTCATCAGAGTGCCAAGCTGGGCTTCCTGTATTATATAGCAACTTCTCGCCAGCTATCTGTTTTACACATGGTAGTGTGTATATGTTAATTCTGCTGTCTCCATTTGTCTCTCTCTTTTCTTCTCCCACTGTGTCTACAGATCTGTTTTCCAAATCTGTGTTTCCATTCCTTCCCTGCAAATCGATTCATTAATACTATTTTCTGGATTACATATTTATGTGTTAATATATGGTATTTGTTTTTCTGTTTCCAACTTACTTCACTTTGTATAACAGTTTTTAGATTCATCCACCTCACTAGAATTGATTCAAATTTTTTCTTTTTTATGACTAATACTCCATTGTATATATGTACCACATCTCTTTATCCATTCATCTGTCAATGGGCTTAGGTTGCTTCCATATCCTAGCTATTGTAAACAGGGTGGCTATGAACATTGGGGTACATGTATCTTTTTCAGTTGTGGTCTTCTCAGGGTGTAAGCCCAGTAGTGGGATAACTGAGTTATATGGTGGTTTTATTCCGGAGTTTTAAAGTAATCGCCATACTGTTCTCCATAGTGACTGTATCAGTTTACATTTCCATCAGTGAAACAACTGACAAAAGATTTATTTCCAAAGTATATAAGCAGCTCATATAGCTCAATATCAGAAAAACAAAGAGCCCAATCAAAAAATGGGCAGAAAACCTAAACCCACACTTCTCCAAAGAAGACTTACAGATGGCCAAGAAACACATGAAAAGATGCTCAGCATCACTAATTATTAGAGAAATGCAAATCAGAACTACATGAGGTATCACTTCACACCAGTCAGAATGACCATCATCAAAAATATACAAACAATACATGCTGGAGAGGATATGGAGAAAAGGGAACCCTCTTGCACTGTTGGTGGGAATGTAAATTGATTCAGTTTCATCATTTGTAGATTGGAGACAAACAATAGTCCCTTCCCAGGTAATTGTGTGTGTAGGATTTTCTTTCTTAACCATGTGGATTGACTATACTGATTGTGAAATTTTTAAGATTTTGGCATAATTTTTGGTGAAAGTAGAAATAGAAAATCATTCTAGAAAGACTTGGTTAGGGTAGTTTCTGGGATAGTAGGTTTGAATTTGGAGGGTTTCCTTTCCTCCTCAGGATAGATCTGGTCATGAAAAGTATACTCTTGAGTTCTAATAAATGAATTTTTCAAAGCAGGTAGTGTAAAGTAAACAAAGTTTGTCTACTTTGTTACTGAGTCGAAATTCTAAGCGTATTCATAGAAATCTCTTGCCTGAAACAAAGTTTTTTCCTTTACTTTTTTTTTTTTAACACTGTTCAGAAAGTATCATTAAATCATAAAAATAAAAACTAACGTAAAAGTAGAATTTGAATACTTTCAAATGTGATTTAATTAAAAATGCTAAAGGACTTGAAGCATTTTTCCTCTCAGATTCTTAGAGCCTTCACGGTTTCGTGGTGGTAGTGATGAGAAACAGGAAGGGGTAGCACAGTAGGTTCTGGAGGCCTGGTTGTGGTGGTTTACTTGCTCAGTTGTGTACTGACTCTTGGTGACCTATGGACTGTAGCCCGCCAGGCTTTCCTGTCTGTGGGATTTCCAAGGCAAGAATACTGTTTCCTTCTCCAGGGGATCTTCTGGATCCAGGGATCAAACCAGAGTGTTCTGCATTGCAGGGAAATTCTTTACGCCTGAGCCACAGACCATTATGAAGGCTTTGGTTCTGCCACTTACTAGTTTTGTAACCTTTGGTGAGTTACTTGTAACCTTTGGTCAGTTTTTTCTTCTTTAAAACATAAATAATATTAGCACCCACATCATAGATTTGTTTTTTTTTTATTGAGTTAATATCTGCAGAGATGTAGCAACATTATTGACCAAAGTCCAAAGCATATACTATTCATTGTATTCTTAAGTGTGGAACCAACATTAAAAGATCACTTCTTCTCTTTTGGAAAAGTAACAAAGGGAGAATTAATTGATCCCTGCTTTGATTTTTCCTGTGATAAATTGCTTAAACTTCAGTTATAGCACTTAACACTTTGCATTATCATCACTAACATTATCTGTTGTATGTTTATTTACTCTCCAAGCTAGATTAGGAACTCTTTTGGGAAGAGACCACAGTATTTTAATGCATGTCTTAGAAATCTTAGGTAGTATTGCATATACATATCAGGTGATCAAAAATGTTGATTCAGTTAATGACAGAAATGTCCCAATTAATGACCTGCTGGTAAATGCATTGAAATACTATGGAAGGGTATAGCTAATGGTCCTTGCAAGAAATTTCATTTATTTCTTAATATGTGTTTTGTCTTAATTTGATTATACCTGTGCAAGTGATTATAATCACAGAATAATTAGCCAGCAGAGTCTTAAATCAGAAGAAATGCTAAGCAGGAATATTCACTCCCTCTTAAAGTAGGGGAAGTGGGGCAGGGAAAGAGGAAGATCTTACCAGCTCACTGGGGTTCCCTTGTGGCTCAGCTGGTAAAGAATCCACCTGCAATGTAGGAGACCTGAGTTTGATCCCTATTTGGGAAGATCCCCTGGAGAAGAGAACAGCTACCCACTCCAGTATTCTGGCCTGGAAATTCCATGGACTGTATAGTCCACGGGATTGCAAAGACTTGGACATGACTCAGTGACTTTCACTTTACCTGATCATTAGGTGGTTGTCCAAGTAACTTTATACCTTTCTTTTTGTATTTACAGGGTCTTAGTTTCCAGCCTGGTAGATTCTTTCCCCAGTTCTTAGTGGAGAGGAGTGGCAGAGGAGAAAGAGGGATAGAGACACTTAGAAGGAGAAGTGAAATTGGTAGATGGTGCTAAATAATTTAGGTTTCTAGAGACAGAGACTGTGTGGTCTGTGAGTTAGGGAAAATTGTGCGTTTCCATGATAGGAAAGGTTGTGATAGGAAAGACATTCCAAAATTTCTGTTTATAGATTTAGACTTTGAGGTTATATTATTCTACATCTGGGGGATGTGTGTATTTAGAAGTGAAACATGTTTCCCTTTCCTTCTTGCTTCACTATTTTTCTTTCTTTCTCCTTTAACGTATCTAGTTATAGTTTTTGATGTGTGACAGCTGTAATTTGGGGCTTTCAATAAAACGTGATGCAGGAAAGTAAGTAGGCTTTTTGTGAAAATGTTTTCAACAGAATATTAGCATTTCAAAAACATTTGTTCAGCTGTATATGTTACCATTATTATATGACATAAGTAATATCTTGATTGTTGACTTGATATATCCTATCAACTTTAAAAGACTTGTAATACCAAAGTTTATAATTTGAAGATTTTTTATTTACTGTATATAGATAGAGTTTACCATGCAACTTTATTCCTGTGAACTGTTAGAAATTCTAAACGTTGAATTTAGTAAAGAATGTACAGTGATGAATAGGAATGTAGTGCAGATATAGTTTTGTTTTACTTTACATATTTTTGGTATTGTCTACTACAATAATATAGTTCCATGGCTTTTATCTTTTTGGTGCTAAAGCTATCAGATCAGATCAGTCTCTCAGTCGTGTCCGACTCTTTGCGACCCCATGAATCGCAGCACGCCAGGCCTCCCTGTCCATCACCAACTCCTGGAGTTCACTCAGACTCACGTCCATCGAGTCAGTGATGCCATCCAGCCATTTCATCCTCTGGCGTCCCCTTCTCCTCTTGCCCCCAATCCCTTCCAGCATCAGAGTCTTTTCCAATGAGTCAACTCTTGGCATGAGGTGGCCAAAGTACTGGAGTTTCAGCTTTAGCATCATTCCTTGCAAAGAAATCCCAGGGCTGATCTCCTTTAGGATGGACTGCTTGGATCTCCTTGCAGTCCAAGGGACTCTCAAGAGTCTTCTCCAACACCACAGTTCAAAAGCATCAATTCTTCGGCACTCAGCCTTCTTCACAGTCCAACTCTCACATCCATACATGACCACAGGAAAAACCATAGGCTTGACTAGACGAACCTTTGTTG
>NW_011494604.1:3447996-3451575 GCF_000754665.1 Bison bison bison | reverse complement strand
ATACAGCCTTGACATACTCCTTTTCCTATTTGGAACCAGTCTGTTGTTCCATGTCCAGTTCTAACTGTTGCTTCCTGACCTGCATACAGATTTCTCAAGAGGCAGATCAGGTGGTCTGGTATTCCCATCTCTTTCAGAATTTTCCACAGTTTATTGTGATCCACACAATCAAAGGCTTTGGCATAGTCAATAAAGCAGAAATAGATGTTTTTCTGGAATTCTCTTGCTGTTTCCATGATCCAGCGGATGTTGGCAATTTGATCTCTGTTCCTCTGCCTTTTCTAAAACCAGCTTGAACATCTGGAAGTTCACGGTTCACATATTGCTGAAGCCTGGCTTGGAGAATTTTGAGCATTACTTTACTAGCGCGTGAAATGAGTGCAATTGTGCGGTAGTTTGAGCATTCTTTGGCATTGCCTTTCTTTGGGATTGGAATGAAAACTGACCTTTTCCAGTCCTGTGGCCACTGCTGAGTTTTCCAAATTTGCTGGCATATTGAGTGCAGCACTTTCACAGCATCATCTTTCAGGATTTGGAATAGCTCAACTGGAATTCCATCACCTCCACTAGCTTTGTTCGTAGTGATGCTTTCTAAGGCCCACTTGACTTCACATTGCAGGATGTCTGGCTCTAGGTCAGTGATCACACCATCGTGATTATCTGGGTCTTGAAGTTCTTTTTTGTACAGTTCTTCTGTGTATTCTTGCCATCTCTTCTTAATATCTTCTGCTTCTTTTAGGTCCATACCATTTATGTCCTTTATCGAGCCCATCTTTGCATGAAATGTTCCTTTGGTATCTCTGATTTTCTTGAAGAGATCTCTAGTCTTTCCCATTCTGTAGCTAAAGCTATAGAAAATACATATTTAAAAGTAGTTATAGGTAATTGAGAGGAATGGCATATATGCTCTTTTAAATGCTTGGGAACAAAACTTTGAGGCAGGCAATTAAGAGGTTAGTAGAAATAAATTATTTTAAATAGGTTTTTTGTTGTTGCTGATGATGACTAGTTTAGCAAAGCTACTGACTGGCTAAGGACTAGAAAATGCTGAATTATCAGAAAGGCTGTTGTAATCCCTTGATGAAATTGTGTTAAACACAACTTTGGATTAATATACTTGGTTGTTTTCTGAAGATTTATAGTTTAATTGTTCTGCTTTTATAATTATAATTTTATTGATTTGCAAGATATTTATTAAGCCCTAAAAATGTGTTTGGGTTATTATATAAAATGCTTAATTATTTCTGAATAACAGTCATATTTGGCCTGAATTTGTTTCTAATAAAATTTCAGGTTTCAGTCCTCATTACCTCCATTTCATATACTGGGAAAGCATATCGCAGTTGCAGGAAGAAAATTATATATGTCCAGTATCAATGCAGTACCAACATAGAGTGTTAATTTTCTATATTAGTTGCTGTAAGATTGATTATAGCATGACATTAAAAAAAAATCTGTGGACGATTTTAACGTTATTAAACACCTTTGTCTTGAAAATTTTAAATACTTAACATTTTTGTAGTTTCAAAAGCAAATGTTTTTAATATAATTAGACTTTTGAGATGAGGGAAATGTTACTGTGAGATTTCATCAGGAATAGAACTGTTTGAGTAATTGAGAACATCAACATACAATTTTAGTGAAGTACATTTTGTGTCCTCCTATTTTAAGTTGTTGATGGTAATTCTAGTTTATTGCCCTGATTTTAAAGAAATCCTAATCCTTAGCTAGAAGTTAAATTTGAAAAAGTCCAATTAGTGCCTGGGTCATTTTTTCATGAAATCATTTAGCACTGATGGATCATTACAGTTGTGCTGTTCTAAGTGAATTAATATTAATTAATCCATGAAAAGACTTTTGTCTGATTTAGCACATTTTGATATAACTGTTATAACTGTTTTATCTGGCTTTAAGAATGTATCTAATCATGATTTTTTTGAGAGGAATAACCTGAATTTTTGTACTTTTACAGGCTAGAGGGAGGAACCAACAGCTTGGAAATTCGACCAAGTGATCTGGCGGGATGGGCATTTTCCTGACCTATTTTGTAGAGGTAATCTAGCACTGTTTTCTTCACTCTTACCTATGATTGATGGCTATATACTTGAACATGAACATACCTGTCACAGCTGTTGGATAGTACTCTGCTTTTCCTGGATAATCCCTTTTCTTTTATACTTAAATATTCCTGCAGTGCAGGAGACCCTAGTTCGATTCCTGGGTGGGGAAGATCCCTTGGAGAAGGGATAGGCTACCCACTCTGGTATTCTTGGGTTTCCCTGGTGGCTCAGCTGGTAAAGAATCTGCCTGCAATGTGGGAGACCTGGGTTGCATGCCTGGGTCAGGAAGATTACCTGGAGGAGGGCATGGCAACCCACTCCAATATTCTTGCCCTGTGGACAGAGAGCCTGGCAGTCTACAGTCCATGGGTCACAAAGAATCAGACACAGCTGAGCAACTAAGCACACAGCACAGCATGAATATTACATATAGATACCATGATATGAACATCTATACATAGGAAATAATTGATGTTATTAGTTCTCTTTGATGAAAACCATTATCTTTTCTCACTTAACAAGATTATCTGCATTTCTCTTTTTTAGGCCCAAGGTCCCTTATATTAGGAAGACCCAAAATCCTCTCCTGTCATGTTGGGCTATGTTGGTAGATGTATTAGACCTGTGCTTTTATCTTTCAAAGTGAAAGAAAATTAAACATGAACAGTATTCAGGGTAATTACATGTGGCACATATTCTCATGTCATTATTAATGATCATAACAGTTCTAAGATTCTCATCTTCACCAGACACTAGCTCAAATCCAGCTCTTGATCTTGGATTTCCAACTTGTGGAACTGTGAGAAGTAAATGCTTGTTTATGCCACCTGGTCTTGGATATTTTTGTTTTAGCAAGGAGCCTGTTCTTAATCCATATGTATCCATGCAATCTGCCTCTTGAGAAATTTGTATGCAGGTCAAGAAGCAACAGTTAGAACTGGGCATGGAACAACAGACTGGTTCCAAATAGGAAAAGGAGTATGTCAAGGCTGTATATTGTCACCCTGTTTATTTAACTTCTATGCAGAGTACATCATGAGAAACGCTGGGCTGGAAGAAGCACAAGCTGGAATTAAGATTGCCGGGAGAAATAACCTCAGATATGCAGATGACACCACCCTTATGGCAGAAAGTGAAGAGGAACTAAAAAGCCTCTTGATGAAGCTGAAAGTGGAGAGTTGGCTTTAAAAAAAAAAAAAGGTGGCTTAAAGCTCAACATTCAGAAAACGAAGATCATGGCATCCGGTCCCATCACTTCATGGGAAATAGATGGGGAAACAGTGGAAACAGTGTCAGACTTTATTTTTCTGGGCTCCAAAATCACTGCAGATGGTGACTGCAGCCATGAAATTAAAAGACGCTTACTCCTTGGAAGGAAAGTTATGACCAACCTAGATAGCATATTCAAAAGCAGAGACATTACTTTGCCAACAAAGGTTTGTCTAGTCAAGGCTATGGTTTTTCCTGTGGTCATGTATGGATGTGAGAGTTGGACTGTGAAGAAGGCTGAGCGCCGAAG
>NW_011494604.1:3437037-3447896 GCF_000754665.1 Bison bison bison | reverse complement strand
GAAATTAAAAGACGCTTACTCCTTGGAAGGAAAGTTATGACCAACCTAGATAGCATATTCAAAAGCAGAGACATTACTTTGCCAACAAAGGTTTGTCTAGTCAAGGCTATGGTTTTTCCTGTGGTCATGTATGGATGTGAGAGTTGGACTGTGAAGAAGGCTGAGCGCCGAAGAATTGATGCTTTTGAACTGTGGTGTTGGAGAAGACTCTTGAGAGTCCCTTGGACTGCAAGGAGATCCAAGCAGTCCATCCTAAAGGAGATCAGCCCTGGGATTTCTTTGCAAGGAATGATGCTAAAGCTGAAACTCCAATACTTTGGCCACCTCATGCCAAGAGTTGACTCGTTGGAAAAGACTCTGATGCTGGGAGGGATTGGGGGCAAGAGGAGAAGGGGACGCCAGAGGATGAGATGGCTGGATGGCATCACTGACTCGATGGACGTGAGTCTGAGTGAACTCCGGGAGTTGGTGATGGACAGGGAGGCCTGGCGTGCTGCGATTCACGGGGTCGCAAAGAGTCGGACATGACTGAGTGACTGATCTGATCCATGCTATATGCCTGGATGATCACAGTGAACATTCCTCTGGCCTTCAGTTCAGTTCAGTTTAGTTCATTCGCTCAGTCATGTCCGACTCTTTCCGACCCCATGAATCGCAGCACACAAGGCCTCCCTGTCCATCACCAACTCCTGGACTTCACTCAAACTCACGTCCATCTAGTGGTGATGCCATCCAGCCATCTCATCCTCTGTTGTCCCCTTCTCCTCCTGTCCCCAATCCCTCCCAGCGTCAGAGTCTTTTCCAATGAGTCAACTCTTCGCATGAGGTTGCCAAAGTATTGGAGTTTCAGCCTTAGCATCAGTCCCTCCAATGAACACCCAGGGATGATCTCCTTTAGGATGGACTGGTCGGATCTCCTTGCAATCCAAGGGATTCTCAAGAGTCTTCTCCAACACCACAGTTCAAAAGCATCAATTCTTCGGCGCTCACCTTTCTTCACAGTCCAACTCTCACATCCATACATGACTACTGGAAAAACCATAGCCTTAACTAGACTGATCTTTGTTGGCAAAGTAATGTCTCTGCTTTTGTATGCTGTCTAGGTTGGTCATAACTTTCCTTCCAAGGAGTAAGCGTCTTTTAATTTCATGGCTGCAGTCACCAACTGCAGTGATTTTGGAGCCCAGAAAAAGTCTGACACTCTTTCCACTGTTTCCCTATCTATTTCCCATGAAGTGATGCGACCAGATGCCATGATGTTCGTTTTCTGAATATTGAGTTTAAGCCAATTGTTTCACTCTCCTTTTTCACTTTCATCAAGAGGCTTTTGAGTTCCTCTTCACTTTCTGCCATAAGGGTGGTGTCATCTGCATATCTGAGGTTATTGATATTTCTCCCGGCAATCTTGATTCCAGCTTGTGCCTCCTCCAGTCCAGCGTTTCTCATAATGTACTCTGCATAGAAGTTAAATAAGCAGGGTCACAATATACAGCCTTGACATATTCCTTTTCCTATTTGGAACCAGTCTGTTGTCCCATGTCCTGCTTCCTGACCTGCATATAGGTTTCTCAAGAGGCAGGTTAGGTGGTCTGGTATTCCCATCTCTCTTAGAATTTTCCACAGTTTATTGTGATCCACACAGTCAAAGGGTTTGGCATAGTCAATAACGCAGGCAATGGCACCCCACTCCGGTACTCTTGCCTGGAAAATCCCATGGAGGGAGGAGCCTGGTAGGCTGTAGTCCATGGGATCGCTAAGAGTCCGACACGACTGAGCGACTTCACTTTCACTTTTCACTTTCATGATTGGAGAAGGAAATGGCAACCCACTCCAGTGTTGTTGCCTGGAGAATCCCAGGGACAGAGGAGCCTGTTGGGCTGCCGTCTATGGGGTCGCAGAGAGTTGGACACGACTGAAGCGACTTAGCAGCAGCAGATGTTTTTCTGGAACTCTTTTGCTTTTTCAGTGATCCAGCGGATGTTGACAATTTGATCTCTGGTTCCTCTGCCTTTTCTAAAACCAGCTTGAACATCTGGAAGTTTACGGTTCACTTTCTGCTGAAGCCTTGCTTGGAGAATTTTGAGCATTACTTTAGTAGCGCGTGAGATGAGTGCAATTGTGCGGTAGTTTGAGCATTCTTTGGCATTGCCTGTCTTTGAGATTAGAGTGAGAACTGACCTTTTCCAGTCCTGTGGCCACTGCTGAGTTTTCCAAATTTGCTGGCATATTGAGTGCAGCACTTTCACAGCATCATCTTTGAAGATTTGAAAGAGCTCAACTGGAATTCCATCACCTCCATTAGCTTTGTTCGTAGTAAGGCCCACTTGATTTCACATTCCAGGATGTCTGGCTCTAGGTGAGTGAGCACACCATCATGATTATCTGGGTCGTGAAGCTCTTTTTTGTACAGTTCTGTGTATTCTTGCCGTCTCTTCTTAATATCTTCTGCTTCTGTTAGGTCCATACCATTTCTGTCCTTTATTGAGCCCATCTTTGCATGAAATGTTCCCTCTGGCCTTAAGGATGAACCTAAGGCCCTTTCATTGATTGAACCAGAGGCAATTCTGTTGAATGAGAAACATAACTCTTTTTTTCCCCTGAGTTTGGAGCTGTGAAGATACAAACTTCTCTTGCCACTACAGTGAAGATTTGCCCAAGAATGGACCAATATAGAGAAGAACAGCATCAAGACATAGCAAAACCAGGTGCTGATATAAGTCCTTAGATCCAGCTGTGCTTAGAGCCTTTTCAGTTGTGTCAACCAGTAAATCCCACTTTTAAGTTAAACAAACTACTTTCTGTTCTGTTACTTGCAACCAAGAGTCCTGATTAATATGTAGAATGAGGTGAATGACTTGATGGTGACTTAATAAATTGGAACCTTTATAATTATGCATTTGAGTTTGAATGAATGCATATGTCATAAAAAAAATTCTATGATTGTCATAAATTTTGTTTTGAGGATCTTTTAAAATGAAGATGTGAAAATATTAGCAGTTTTAATGGTCATATTTTAAGATTTCATTTAACATTTTTTACTTCTTAGGTTTATTATAAGAGGAATAGACACTTAAGCTGTAGAGAATGTTATAAAAAAATTTAAAAAGGCTCTCTTCATTCCCATTCACTGTTAACATTTGTGTGTGTATGTATCATTCCATATATCTTCCATAAGTGTATATATGTATACATATATTTACATAATGATTATAAAAATGAAATCACAGCATACATATTGTTTAGCAAAATACCGTTTTTGTTAATTTCTGTACCTTTGCATATAATTCCTTCTCATTTCATTCTATGTAATATTCCAATATGTTGATGTACCATAATTATTTTAACTAGCCTCCTATTTATGAATATTTAGGGGTTTTTTTTGTAGTATTAAATGGGAATATAGTGAATATTCTTGGATACATTTTTGCACATGTTTAAAAATACTTTTGCAGTATAAATTCCTAAGGAAAAAATTGTTGGGTCAATAAGTGTGTACATTTAATAATTTGTGGTTGAATTGCCTAACTGTTGTCCCTACATCAGTAGTGTGGGAAAATGGGAAGCTCTTTATCTCTTTGATGATACTAGCTAGTGGCAAACTTTTTAGTATTTGTCAGGTTTTTGTTAGTATTGATTTTCAAAATTTTATTATGAGTTTCAGCATTTTTTCCCCATTGTTATTGGCCATATGTATATTTTCAGTGATCTTTTTGGTCATGTGTTTGGTCATGTGTTACTCAGTTTTTGGTTATCTTTTGATTTTGCTTTTGCCTTGTAGACATTTTAATTTTGTGTGATTGAATTTGGTTATCTTTTTATTCATGGTCAAGGGTAGGGGAGGCGGTTTCCTGTGTAAGGTTTAAAAGGTCTTTACCACTGATTGTAGGACTCATTTTTCCTTCCATATTGTAACATCTCTGAAAGACATGAATTTCTGTCTTGTCATAGTTTGGCGTTTTTTTCTTAATAACATAAAATAGTTGTGTTTCTTAGGATTGGTAGTTTTAGATTCATGAAGTTGAAAAATCGTATGGGTTTTCTATTTTTATGGTTTAAATTGTTTAAAATCTTTTTGATTTATATTGAATATTTTTGGTATAAGCAGTAAATGGAGAGATCAGCTTTACTGTTTTCCAGATGGCTAACCATTTGTCCTCATTCCAGTTATTGAATGATACGTTTCTTTTCTACATATTTGAAATGCCACATTTATCATATACTGAATTTCCATGTTTTGGGGGAAGGCAGAGTCTGTTTCTGAAATCATTTCTGTTCAATTCATCTGCCTGCTTGTTTTTTGTGCTGATAGTTCTGAGAATTCTGTAAAGGAACTGCTTAGAAACTCAATTTTACACAAATGATTTTTTATTAGAAATAATAGGATTAGGGCTATTGAAGAAGAGGTGTATGTTCACTATAACAACTAAAAAGATAAAACGCCTGTGATAAATCTAACTTGAAAAAAAAAGTTTAAACTACTGAGGGATAGGAAAGAAAATATGATTAATTCAAATTTTTGATAGATATGATAGAAAGTTGTCATTTCACTATAGAAATATAATTGATTTTTCTTTATTGATCTAATCTCTTGTGGCCTTGCTGAATTGCTTATTAGTCCTTGTAATTTTTTTTGTGGATTTATTAGGAAATTTCTACATATGAAATCACATCACTAGAGGTTTATTTCTTGTTTTCTAATTTAGATGTCTTTGCTTAATTGGTTGGTTGATTTTGCCTACTTGGTTTTACTAGTTAGAACCTGTAGTACAGTGTTGAATAGAAGCGGTGAAAATGTACATTCTGGTTTTTAGGAGGATAGTGTTCAGTGTTTAACCATTAAACATGATACTAGGTTTTTTGTAGATACCTTTTATCAGTTTGAGGAGGTTCTCTTCTGGTCTTAGTTTTTTTAGATTATTTTGGTCATGAGTAAATGTTGAATTTTGTCAAGAGCTTTCTTTTATGTTTATTGAGATAGCCATGTGGCTTTTGTCCTTTATTCTTTTAATATGGTGTATTATATTAATTGATCTTCAGATGTTAAACTAGCTTTGCTTTCATGGGATAAATGTTACTTGGTCTTGGTGTATAGGCCTTTTAAAAAAATCTGTTGCTAGATTCAGTCTGCTAATACCTTGTAAGCATATTGTACCTGTTGATGAGAGACACTGGAGTGTAGTTTTCATCTGATGTCTTTATATCAACTCTAGCCTTACTGATTGAGTTGGAAGATGTACCCTCTCCCTTTGTTTCATGAAGGAGTTTATGAAGGATTGGTGTTTCCTCTGTAAATATTTGATAGAATTCATCAGCGAAGCCATTTCTTTTGGGGGGGCTTTTTAAATACTAAGTCTGTTTGTTCAGATTTTTCTGTTTCCTCTTTAGTTAATGTGTCAGTAATATGTGTCTTTTAAGAAGTTTTATAAAAGTTGTTTAATTTCTTGGCATTTATTTGTTTATAGTATTCCTTCCCTTATAAGCTTTAAATTTTTGCGAGGTCAGTGTTAATATCCCTTCTTTCATTTCTAATTTTGGTAGCTTGTATTTTTTCTTTTTTTTTTTATGTATTTTTAATTGGAGGATAATTGCTTTACAGTGTTGTGTTGATTTCTGCCATATGACAGCATGAATCAGCCGTAAGTGTGTGTGTGTGTGTCCTGTTTTTTTTTTTCTCTTTTCTGTAGGTCAGTTTTCGTAAAAGTTTGTAAATTTTTTGAGTCTTTTTAAAAGAACCAAGTTTTTCTCTATTTTTCTGTTTTGTATTTCATGTATTTCTGCTCTAAATTTTGAATATTTTTTTCAGCTTGCTTTATGGTTTAGTTTGCTCTTTTTCTGGTTTATTGAAATGGAATCATGTCATTGATTTGAGATTCCACTTTCTTTCAAATATATAAAAGTATATCATTTCTTCTCAGTATTGCTTTAGCTGCATCCCATCAATTTTGGTATGTTTGTTTTATTTATTACATTAAAAGTATTCTCTAACATCTCTTTTAATTTCTTCTTTGAGGTATGTACTATTCAGAATTGTGAAGTTTAATTTTCAAATACTTGATAATTTTCCAGTTGATAGCTACTTAATTCTAATTTAGTTGATATCTACTTAAATTTTGTTATGGTTGGAAAACATACTTTGTATGACTTAAGTCCTTTTACATTTTTAAGGCTTGTTTAATGGTCTAGCATTTGATCTGTCCTGAAGAGTGTGTGCTTGGAAACTATTTTTATGTTGTTTGTTGGAGTTTTGTATATATGCCAGCTAGGTCTGATCGATTGAGTGTGTTCTTCTGTTTTCAGGTTTTCTGTATCTTTGTTAATTTGCTGTTTTTATTCTATCAATTATTTAGAGTGTAGTATTGAAATCTCCAGTGATAATTTGTTGAATTTTCTGTTTTCTTTTTAATAATGTTATTGTTTCATTATTTTAGGGTTTATAATTATTACAATACTTTATTGACTATCATTAGAAAGAGATATCTTTCTTCATCTTTAGTATTTGTCTTAAAGTCTATTTTGTCTAATTCTAATGTAACCACTCCACCTATCTTATGGTTACTCTTTCCATGGGGGTGGGAGTGGGGTGTTTGTGTGGGGGTGTGTCTGTCCTTGTTCCCCATCTTTTTTCCTTCAGTCTTGAATTTAAAGTATGTCTCTTGCTGGCAGTACATGGTTGAATCTTGTGTTTTTTTGTCCAGTCTGAGTCTCTACCTTTCCATTGTGCTCTTCAGACATTCATATTTAATTATGGACTTCGTTGGATTTACATTTGCCATTTGCTTTATGTATATCTCATGGGTTTTGTTTCTCAGTGCTTCCTTACTGCCTTTTGAATTAAATGTCTTTTAGTATGCCATATTAGTTACTCTGTTGGTGTTTTTTCTAAATATAATTTAAGATACTTTCTTTGTGGTTGCTATGATATTTACATTATACATTTTAACATTAAATAGATTTATTTAATGTTAAATTTAACATTAAATAAACTTAGTTAATAGTAACACTGAGTCAGTATCAGTAAAATATAGAAACTTCGCTCAGTATAGCTCCATTTTCTGCTTCCTCTATTTTGCCACTGAAGTGAAATGAAGTGAAGTGAAGTTGCTCAGTCGTGTCCGACTCTTTGCAACCCCATGGACTGTCGGCTACCAGCCTCCTCCGTCCATGGAATTTTCCAGTCAAGAGTACTAGAGTGGGTTGCCATTTCCTTCTCCAGGGTATCTTCCCAACCCAGGGATTGAACCTGGGTCTCCCGCATTGCAGGCAGACGTTTTACCATCTGAGCCACCAAAGAAGTCAATTATGTTTTGCCACTATTGCTATATATATATAACATCCATATATGCCATAAACCTGGCAATACAGTGTTAAAAATATTGCTTTATATATACTTATGTCTTTTAAAGATGTTAAGAGAAGAAATGAGAAAAACGTGTTTATAGTCTTCTAGCTTAACCCACATATTTACCATTTCTGGTGTTCTTTTCTTCCTGTGTATTTTAAGTATGGTGTCATTTCCTTTCAACCTGATGGACTTCTTTTAGTGTTTCTTGTATGGCATGTTTGATCTGCTTTGTTCATCTGAGACAGTGTTTATTATGCTTTTATTTTGAAGGGTAGTTTTGTTGCCTTCTTGGTTGACAGGTTTTTTTCTTTTAGCACTTTCAGAATGTGATTCCTCTGTCTTCTGGCCTCTGTTGTTGTTGATTGAAAGTCAGCTGTTAGTAAATTTCTGAGTTAGAGCTCAGGAAAAGCCTGCTGAATTTATGTTGCAAGCATTACTTAACACAGTATAAGGATGAAAAGACAGCAAAAATATCTTCTTACTTTCTCATCCCCTCTTTGTAACAAAGCCCTTAACTGGGAGAACCTTATTCCCCTCTCTTTACTCTTCCTCCTCCACTTCCCACTTACCATCACCTTATAATATTCAGAGAGCACTTGGATTATGGGTCTGACTAGAGAAATGCTTTCAGATAATCATTAGCCCACATCTCCAGTGGATCAGATCAGATCAGATCAGTCGCTCAGTCGTGTCCGACTCTTTGCAACCCCATGAATCGCAGCACGCCAGGCCTCCCTGTCCATCACCAACTCCCGGAGTTCACGGGATGGAGTTGTAAAGTGCTTTTATAATACAGTATTATTGTTAAAGGAAAAAAAAATAAGAAAGCTGTTAATCATGTTGATGGTTCTCTGCTATACTGAGTAATTTTTCTCCTTGTGTTTGTTCTTAACAATTTTGACTATGATGTGTCTAGGTGTGTATCTTTGTAATTATTCTCCGTGAGATTCATTGAACTTCTAAGACCTATAGATGTGATTTCTACTGAAAAATCTAATTTGGGAAGTTTTTGGTTGATGTTTTATTAAAAAAAAACCTTATTTCCTGCCCTTACTCTCCTCTCCTTTGGAACTTCAGAAATGTTGGTAAGTTGGTTGCTGAGGCTCTGTTCAATTTTCTACAACTTTTTTTTCTTCACTGTCCTTCAGATTGGATATTTTCTACTGATATATCTTCAAGGTCATAGATTTTCTTCTGCCGTCTTGAATCGTGTAGTGAAGTTTTTGTTTTAGTTATTTTACTTTTCGGCTTCAGAGTTTCCATGTGGTTCTTTTACATAAATGCTGTACCCTTACTGAAAATTTTTTTATTTGTTGATTGTTTTCATAATTAAACATTAAAGATGGGGTCAGTTAAAATTTTTAACATGTTTATGATGGATATTTTGAAATCTTTGCTTAAACCAGCATCTGGGGATACTCAGAAACCATTTGTAGCAGTTGCTATTTTTTATTAATGTGGGTCACATTTTTCTTCCCTCCTGTCCTTCCTTTCTCCCTCCCTCCTTTCCTTCCTTTCTTCCTCCCTCCTCTCCTCTCCTTTCCTTTCCTTTCTTCCTTCCTCATCTTATAATTTATTGTTGAAAACTGGGCATTTTAGATAACATATTGGAATAATTTCAGATTGTGACTCCCCCATCCCTGTGTGCTTAGGTTATTGTTACTGTTGTCATTTTGGTATTATTTATATTTAATACAATCCTACTGAAATTTTTTTTAAAATTTTATTTTATTTTTAAACTTTACAATATTGTATTAGTTTTATTTTGAATAAAAGTTTATCCGCTAAAATAGACATGCTTGAGTGAATATCCAAGAAAATTCTGAAATGAAAGGGTACTGAGAGGTAAATAGCTCTGTCAGAATTTAAACTTAAAAAAAATATGGATACAGTGTTGAAATGTTTTAAAAAGTGAATTAGTGTTTTACTTTCTAAAGTATGCTTCCCTGATGGCTCAGACGGTAAAGAATCTGTCTACAATTCAGGAGACCTGGGTTTGATCGTTGGGTTGAGAAGATCCCTGGAGGAGGAAATGGCAACCCACTCCAGTATTCTTGCCTGGAGAATCCCATGGACAGAGGAGCCCGGTGGGCTAGAGTCCATGGGGTCGCAGTCAGACACAACCGAGTGGTTAACACTTTCCCTTTTTCTGAAGTACAAAGATGGACTTATTACTGGTATGTTTTAGGTGAGAAAGACTGTTCTTCTTTGTCAAAGATAAGGTGTCCATATGTGCGTGGATTTCTCTGGGCTTTCTATTTTGTTCCATTGATCAATATTTCTGTCTTTGTGCCAGTACCATACTGTCTTGATAACTGTGGCTTTGTAATAGAGCCTGAAGTCAGGTAGGTTGATTCCTCCAGTTCCATTCTTCTTTCTCAAGATCGCTTTGGCTATTCGAGGTTTTTTGTATTTCCATACAAATTGTGAAATTATTTGTTCTAGCTCTGTGAAGAATACCGTTGGTAGCTTGATGGGGATTGCATTGAATCTATAAAGTGCTTTGGGTAGTATACTCCTTTTCACTATATTGATTCTTCCAATCCATGAACATGGTATATTTCTCCATCTATGAGGAGGGAGGAGGGTTCAGGATGGGGAGCAGGGGTATACCTGTGGCGGATTCATTTTGATGTTTGGCAAAACTAATACAATATTGTAAAGTTTAAAAATAAAATAAAATTTAAAAAAATAGGAGAAAAAAAAGACTGTTCTTCTTGCCTTTGCACCACTGTAAAAACAAATCTAAAATCATAGGATGTATCATACACCGTCTGGTCTCAGAGCTTCCTGTGGAGGAGTAAATACAAACTATTCTTTATAGATAGGTAATGTTTTTAAAGACCTCTATGGTAGGAAGCTCCATAAACTCTTTAGTGTATTTAGTCTATGCTGAGAAATATTCGCTGATACGAAATTTTCTTCTTGTGTATAGCTTATGATCTTTATTTCTATTTTTGAGGGGTGTGGTATGCAGTCTTCCTATGATTATTCTCATCTTCTGTCAGCTTTTCTTCTCAGATGACCTTGCTGATTGTATTTCTGTAGCTATTTCATGATTTTACAACTCTTAATTTTTTTCTATTGTAAATACATGGGCACTCTGTGTAGGACTAGTTCTATTTGTTGTTTGTAAGGCCTAAGATTGTGTTTGCTTCTCTCTTTACTTCATAGCCTTTACAAAGCAGATACAGTGTTATGAAGTGATTTTTTAAATCATTTATTTTCTCTCTTGTAAATGTTTAGGTCTGTAACTTTCTGAATTTTCTTCAATATCCCATGTCTCTGAAGTTGTTCATCCCAGATCTAGGCAAATTATTCTGTACAAGGCCAGGATTATTGCAGTTACTCCTCATCACTGTTATATTTTCCCAGTTTCAGATTTAAAGACAAGTTATTGCACTGTTTATTCAGACATAGTTTACTATTTACAAAGAGTGATCACTTCATTATGCATGTGAGTTTGTCCATGTTGTATTTGTACAGTATTTTTTCTCTTCGTAAGTAATGTGTGTTT
>NW_011494604.1:3317856-3436937 GCF_000754665.1 Bison bison bison | reverse complement strand
TTTTTTTTTTTTTTTTTTTTTTTTTTGTAGGAATTGGATGGCATAAGCAATTGAGGTGGTACTGAGGGTTTCTGAAGTCTTTGAAAGGTAGAAACTCAACCATGATTTCTTTTTCAACTCTACAGCATTCCCTTCCTTGAAGTCTTCATTTTTACATTAGTCTCAGGTAACTTCAGTACTTAACTTTTCATAATCATGAATAAGTAAATTTTTCTAATATAGAACTTTTTTTTTTTTGGCTGCTGGATTTTCATGTTGGGTTTGTGTAATAGTTTATGTTGTGTTTATATCTGGAAGAAACTTGGGATTTAATTTTTTTTTTTTTTTTCAGAAAACAGTACTAAGAGAAAATTGATGAATAAAGATATAGTTTTGGGTTTTAAGTTTAACACAGGAAGATCTGTGTAGCTTATTATGTAATCTTAGATGAAATTTAAGTGGGAAGGTGTTTCCTTCTTTAACCCTTTTTCTCAGCAGGCTATTTCGCATTTTTCACCCATCTGTCATCAACACATACACACCCACATTAAGTTTTCCAGAATTTCCAGAAAGCTATTTTCATACATTGGAAAATTAGACCTGTTAATCAAAGTTAATGGTGTTTGGCATACAATTTTTTAAATGTGAAAGAACATACCAGTTACTGTACATTCTTTCATATTGTATGTTTGTTTATGCCAATATAAGGAAGCAATCATGTAGATAATTTAATAATCATTTATATTAAGTATATTGGTTAAAATTTAGACTTGTCAACTATAATAGGTGCTTAAAATGGTAGAAATATGTTTATTTGAAAAGTCCATATAAACAAATTCAGGATTGTCTGGAAGCTCCAGAATCATCATGACCTACGTCTTAGTCTTGCTTTGCTGTTGTTAATATGTGCCTTCTGTCTTGTGGTCCAAGAAGGTACCATCATGCCTGCCAATAGAAAGAAGGATAAGGGAAGAACATTCCTTTTCCCTTTAGGAGAGTTATGTATATCATTTCTATTCATATCCCATTGACTGTAACTGTCACATGACCACAGCCAGCTGCAAGGAAGGCTGGAAAATGAGTCTTATCTAGGATCTAGGTCATATGTGTCTCATTTAATATTTTATTTTTGGGGGAGAAGGAGAGAACAGCATCTAGGGGTCAGCTAGTTGTCTCTTACGTTAGGATTTGTCAGATTTACTTTCTATTTATCTAGTTGCTCTAAAATTAAAATATAATTTTTATCATCTAAGACGTATTAACTCTTGGGCTGTGATAATACTTGGGAAATTGTTCTTACTTGAGTTTTGAGGCAATTTTAGTTTTGTGAATAGTCATCATAGTTCTTTGATTAAATACCGCTAATTTTGATATCATAAGATGGAATAAGGTCTTAAAATTGATTTGAAAAAATTCCTTATTTTGTTTCACTGCCATTAGATTGATGTGATTTATTTAATGTTTTTAGACTCTTAAGGCAAGGATGAGGACCTCGGGTGAGATGATCTTTTAGCTACACATAAAGCTAAATGATGTGTAACTGGTTCCTTCTAACTCTAAAAAGTCTGTTATTCTAAATGTTCAGATCTCATCAGAACAACTTATTCCCAGAGACATTATATACTTGTTTTTTTAAATGAGAAGTATTTCATTGTGATTACATTTTGTGATTCTTATGCCGTTTAAATATTTTATTTAAACAAATATTAAATAGTATGCTTCTATAAGAGAATTTATTAACGGGTTGGAAATTAGTTATCAGTTTTCCATTGTATTTTATGTCAACATCAACATATATTAACCTTGTTACCTTTTTCTGAGATTTAAGATAACAGTTTTGATAAATTAGTATACTTGTATTTATATCAGGCCTCTTGATTTAGCTTTTAGTAAACGGTTGTAAGACATTGTAGGTGTTTTTGGCATTGAAGGTGACGAATACAT
Source organism: Bison bison bison (assembly GCF_000754665.1). NCBI lineage: Eukaryota > Metazoa > Chordata > Mammalia > Artiodactyla > Bovidae > Bison > Bison bison. The sequence continues at coordinate 3,435,014 of NW_011494604.1, read as the reverse complement.
TTTTAGTTTTATTGTACTTCACAAATAAGGTTTGTACTGATAAGTGAGAACATTTGTCCAGTGTTTAAAAAATGTTGATTTGGATAGTTAACACTTCTCTGTTTTGGAATGAGTCTTTGTTATTATATAGTACATGTTAAAAATCACTTAGGTGTTTGGACTAGGTAAACTTGTATACAGGGAAGTTTAGGAAGTATTTTTTATATTTTTAGTATACAGGGCTAGAAAATTTATAGTTTCCTCAAGATTAATTATTTTTAATATTAATGTTTGAATTTTTGGTATTGGCATAAAGTGAGATGAATGAAACAGCTAGATTTAGCAGAATGTAGGATTCTGTTTTACTTGGTTCGTTTTTACCCTTTCCCTCTCCCTTTTAAATGTAGCTGTTTCTCAACCAATAGTTGACATAAGTTTGATGTTTGGTATTTCCAAATAGCACTAATTTCTTATTGTTACATTGTATTAGAAGACTAGTGACAAGTATTTGGAATAGAGAATATGCTTAGATTCTGCTTTATTTGAGCAGAGCATCATATATATGGAGATGCCTGTTAACTTTGGTTTAAATATTTTTAAATTAATTTTCTGTGGTTAGAAAATGATCATAGGTTTTTATTTAGTTGTCATGTTGTATAAGGTGATTTATCTTACTCCGTAAATTCCTTTAGTAAACATCTTTTATTGTCACTGGCACTAATAAGAAAGGCCATTTTGTTTAGCTGTGGTTATTATAAATGATCCTCCTATTAGGATATTTTGAATAGTATCAATTTAAAAATCAGGGGGCATAGTTTACAAGATAAGCTTTGTAGATGCAAGATGGTAGTTATACAAAGGTGATCTGAAGGGGTTTCTGGAGGTAAAATATCCCTAGATAAGAGGTAAGTCTTGTTTTTAAATTAGAGATGAAGCAGTTTTTGCTTAAATCAACCTTTTGAAGGATGAGAAGGAATAGAAAACTTAGGAGTGACAAAAGGCAGATTGTTAAATCCGTTTTTATCAAGGGTTTCTTTGTTGCCTTGTAGTACCAATTTGATCTTAAGGCTGATTGATATTTGTATTTGTAATGCTGATGTTTGTAAGGCATAATTTCTTACTGAATCCTACATAGGTTAGAAATATTACTATCCAAATTAACTGGCATCCTTCAGATGAGTTTGTTGAAAAATACTTTGAATCAGAAGTAATTTGTGAAATCTAGCTTTTTAAAAAAAATCTGTTTGAGATTCCTTTAAGTACTTCTGTTTTGCCTACAAGTGATTGGGTTCTGGTATAAAAGCAGGCTATTTTTAATTTGGGAGAATATTTGGAGTTGGAAATTACTTTTTTTTTTAGAAAAGAATGATATTTAGGTTTGCCCACTATAATCTGTTTTGACTCATTTAATGTTTTATATTATTCAGTAAATGTTAATGGAAAATAATATTACAGCCAAACTCAGTGAAAGAAACACAAAAGCAATATCTTTAAGTGAGAAATATTTCTTTCATGGTTGAGTACAGATTTAATTAAAGGTGATAAAATGGCAGATGAATAAATCACCTTTATTCTGAAGGAGAAATTAGATACTTTAAGAATTTGAGAAGAGTATTGCACAAATCTTCAAATCTGTTTTCAGTTTAAAACATATAGCCCTTTTTTTTCTTGATATAGGTGTATCTTTGGCATAGCTCCTACATTTATCAGCCATATTCAGGATTGTTTTTAAAATTTCCGAGTGAAAATGGGAAAGTAAAGGAAAGAGAGAGATTTTCCTAAAATAACTTGGTAAAGGTTTGAAGAAAGAGTGGAAGGATTTAGAGGGTGTATAATTCCATGAAAAAAGAATGAAGGAGAAATGCACTGAGGCAGAAGTAGAAAATAGGAATTGTGGAAAGTGTCCATCCCTGATCAAGGAAAAAAGGGATTCTGTGCCACATAGAATTTTCCCATGGTAGCCATGAGATGGGAGGAGCCAACTATGGGGGGTTGGATTGCTTTATCGAGCCAAGCAGTGGTGACAGGGTGGCCTCAGTGGGTGGGTGAGAAGAGAATGAGTTGAGTGAGCTCTTAGTGTCCAGGGCCTTTTCAAGACAGGAGGTAGTATGGTATGGTAAAATGTGCATTAAACCAAGGAAGTTTGTCTTCAAATCCCAGTTTACCTCCTAGCTATGTAACTTTGGGTGAGCTCCAGTTTCTGCATCTGTTAAATGGGCATATACTGTTAGTGTCTTGAGTGTTAAACTGTAAACATTAAGTGAAGTAACACACCAGTGTGCCCAGCATATTGTCTTATAGTAGATCCTCAGCACATGTTAGTTTTCTTTCTTCTCCAGGTTATGCTAATCTCTGAATTTTGTAATATAGCCTCAAACCTATTAATAAATTTGGAGAGACATTTTCTTCATTCATTGCATAGAATTCCCATAAAAAACCTCAGCATTTTAAGTGCCTTGTATAATTGATTAAAAATGAGTAATAAGGCCCAACTTATTCATATATTATGCCTCTGTTAACTTTGTCCTCTGAAAACAAGCCCAGACTGAGAAAATACTTGTCTCAAATGCTTATATTAAAGCCTATGTGTTTGACTCCTTATTAAAAGCCCTAACTCAAAGCTTATTTACTCTATTTCAACTTATACAAATCTATTAATATAAAGCTTAGTTTCTATTTGATTGCACACAGTTGATTAGAAAGAAGCATTAAATTAGAATGTGACAAGAAGGGTCAACTGTCTGGAAGGGTCTCCAGTTCTGGAAGACTGGAGAAAGTGATGGCTTACAATTTATATTCTCTTTTTAAGTACTGCACTGCTGTTAGGCTTACGTGTTTAGGATTACTTAATTGGCTGTAACTTGGATTAATTTTATACGACTGAACCAAACATTTTTCAATACTGAAGGATAGTGAGGGTGTGTGTGGGTGTGTGAATGGAGCAGAAAGCTGAATTGTGATCCCTTCAGTATCCCTGTTATTATGTATACCTTCTAGCTTCTCTGGCAGAGGGATGGAGATGGAAGGATTAAACTTGGAAGGAGGAAAAGAATGCAGCATTTGAAGTAATCTGTTGGAGGGAGAAATTGGCCCGAGGTAGGCCCCTTCCTTCCTTCTGTGTCTTCCTAAGTTCTGGTTTTTAGTAATCTGTGTTCTGGCTAACTCCAGAAGGAGTGCCATTTCACCTTTAGCTGAGTTATTTCTAGAACATCATTGTCCATCCTGTCTTGGATCTTAATAGCTCTGCGATATTATATTCTTTGTCAGCTACCCAAACTTCCTTCACATGCAAAATAATGGATCGTTATAAGGAGCTCAGGGTGGCTTAGAGCTTATTCCTCCATCTAGTCATTCTTTCCCCCTGTTTGACAGAGGCTCCTGGGGATGTAGATTAGTTATTTATTTTTTCCTTCCAGAGCAGCCTTTCATGTAAGAGGCATGACTTAAGCATTTTTTCTTTCTCTCTGATGTGTAATATTCCATTAATTATATAGACATGTGGGTCAAAAAATAGTTGGCTTTTTGAAGATTTAGCAGAAAGAGACACTTAAATATTCACATCTTAGTGTGGATTGATAACATCAGTTTCATTTCTTTGTACTTGACTGAATCTTCCTGAAAATAACTGAAATTAGAGGGAAAGTAACCTGTGTTAACTTTTGAGCATACATGGAATCTTTTGCAGGTTTGGGTTTTTGAATGTGCAGTGAAGTGAAGCACATGGGAGCTTTGACTGAGGTCACATAGGAGGTGTAAGGGAGAAATTTAAGGTTGGTGAGAGCTTCAAGGACAGTTAAAAACGTACTTTTCCTGATCATTTTTCTTAGGGTAACTTTGTCCTTTTCCCTTTTACCATGGGGCTTCCCTGGTGGCTCAGATGGTAAAGTGTTCGCCGGCAATGAGGGAGACCCGGGTTCTATCCCTGGGTTGGGAAGATCCCTTGGAGAAGGAAACGGCAACTCACTCCAATATTCTTGCCTGGAGAATCCCATGGACAGAGGACCCTGATAGGCTACAGTCCATGGGGTTGCAAAGAGTCAGACAGGACTGAGCGACTTCACTTTCATTTCAGTTTAATGAAATTAACTTTGTTTGAGAGCCTTGTTTATTTCCTGTCCAGCTTTCTCTGCCCCAACACTGGTTAAGATAATGTGATACAAGTATGGCTCACTTATTTGTCTGTATGTCTTCTCCTTGATTTTTTTCCCCCCATGTATCTTGGAGAACTTTTTACCCAGCACATACAGCTGTCTCATTTATTTTAATGGCTAATGTGTATTCCACTGTGTGGCTGAATCATAGTTAAAACAAGTTTTCCATTAAGAGGATGCTTAGGCCGTTTCCAGTCTTTTTCCATTAAAAGGTCACATCCTTGTACATAAATCTTTGGTTAATTTTTATGACTAAGCACATAATATAGGATTATATATACTCCTAGCAATGAGATTGTTATGTCAGTGGTCAGCAGTTTTCATTTTGATAGATATTTCCAAAGCTGACTTTAAAACTGTCAGAGCAGTGTTCCTTGATATTGAAGTCTGTGTTGATATCTTAATATTTTCTGGTATTTCAGGGAAATTGTCTCAGAAACAGTTTCTAGGCCAGCCAGTAACTTGAAATATATAGGTTAATTTGGGGTTAGAGGAATAAGAAACCAAATGTGAAAAAGGAAGATCGATTCCTTTTTCTGTCTATATGGACTGTTTTCAAGAAAATTTTCATAGAGGTCAAGTTTGCCCTTTATTTACAGTGTTTCCACTTCCCATTCCATTTACTACTTCCTTATTGAGTTGTGGAATCTTCCTGTTTCAGATGCCTCATTCTGGCACTTTTTTTTTTTTTTTTGCATACTTAACCTTTCTTCCCCCAAATATTCTCTACCTCCAAAGTATTTTGACTTCCTCAATACCTACTGTTCCAGCCTGATGTTAGGGATAAGATTAGTTTTTTAAAAATTAAATTTTTATGTTTGTTTTACTAGGTTTAGTATATGTTAACACTATTATAGGAGTATAGTTGTAGGCATTATGCATATATTAGGATAGGGCTTCCCTCATAGCTCAGTTGGTGAAAGAATCTGCCTGCAATGCAGGATACCTGGGTTTGATTCCTGGGTTGGGAACATCCCTTGGAAATGGGATGGAAATGGAAGGAAATGGCAGGCCACTCCAGTATTCTTGCCTGGAGAATCCCATGGACAGAGAAGCCTGGTGGGGGGTTGCAAGAGTCAGACACGACTTAGCAACTAAACCACCACCACCGTATATTAGGATATACTAAATTTTTTTAAATTGATGAGGTACATTATAAAAAACATTGGAGATGAGGACCACTGCTTTAAGGAAATGTAGACCTTGCAGTGGGTTAGTAAGTCAGCTTTAACTTTTGGTAATCTTAAAAAAAAAAAACAGTCTGTCCTAGGTTAGTTTGTCTAATGTCTTTTATTAATGTCTGCTTTTAATGATTACTTCATTTTACTTCTCCCATATTCTTTAAAAGCTCCCAGGGTGTGTGTGTGTGTGTGTGTGTGTGTTTAATAATGATGTATGTGGCAATAGCAGATGTCAGAGCAGTAAAGGGTGGCTTTGTGTATATATTGGTCCCTTTTGAGTCCTTTAGGAAAACAGTAAATAGACTAGAAGTATATAATTGATTTGGTAAGGATTTCCAAAGAAATAAGCAAATTTTAACCCTAGGAGACTTAAGTTTATTAGTTGTAGGATAGTTTATTCTCTAAGACATGTAATAAATAGAATATTTGAAGAGGATAGTTATTTGGTGATGTGTTTTAAATATTTGTCATTTAGACTACTAAAATATTTCAAAAAGGGAAATTAAATTCTTGTTCCTTTGTCCAGTATGTCTTCTGGATTTATGATACTACCTGGTTCCAGGGAAGACACAGCAAGTATGAATTACATTTTTCTTTTGTTTATGTTACTGTTTATGTGAGCTGTTTTTAAGCTGTTGTATTTTTGTTGAGTTGCTAAGTCGTATCTGACTCTTTTGCAACCCCATGGACTCTAGCCCACCTGGCTCCTCTGTTCATGGGATTTCCCAGGCAAGAATTTTGGAGTGGGCTGCTATTTCCCTCTCCAGAGGATCTTCCTGACCCAGGGATTGAACCCGAGTCTCCTGCTTGGCAAACAGATTCTTTACCACTGAGCCACCTGGAAAACCCCATTTTTTGAGCTGTACATTTAAATAAAGTTTTCTCCTTAGACGATGTTAGTAAATGAAAGATTACTTTAGATTTCAGTAGTGTATTTAAATTTAACATTTGAAAGCTGTGATTAAAGTAGTAACCATTACTACCTCATTGATTTATACTTAATACAGTCCTTTCATGTTGGGTGAGTGTGTGTGTTTATTTTATACAGCCTGGTAAAAAACAAGCCATACCAGTGCCTTGACAGGCTTTAAGGTAAAATGTCTTTGGATTTCAAGATTATTATGCTAGTTCCTCAAGTAACACAAGGGAGTATGAATCTATAGCAACCAAAGTTAGAAGAGCAGGCTTAATATTGCCTATTTTTCCTATAATAATGGGGAAAAAAGATAATGTAATTATTTAGTAGGGTCTAATTCTTATGACCTCTTAAATTTAATCATGCGCAACTATTTAAGAGTATATTAGTAATGAAAATACTTTTTCCATTTTAACAAATTTAAAGCATTTAAAAGAAATAAAATTACTTTATAGAAAGTTCAAATTAGAGAGAAATACAAGTATGAAAAAAATTAGTAATTTCACTACCCAGTGGTAATATTAATGTTAGCATTTTCAGTAAAGCTGTATACATTCAGACACATATTTACATACACATTTCCTTTAATATATTGGGCTGTTTGCCAAAATTTTAAAATATTTTTCAAGAATATTTTTTGACTGTATTTTTTTTATAATTTAAACAGACTTAACTTTTTATTGAAGTATAATAACTGACAGAAATGTGTGCATATCACAGATACACATCTTAAAATTTTACAAAGTGGGCACACCTGTATAGCCAGCATTCCACTCAAGAAAAAATGTCTGCTCCCAGATAGCCCACTTTTCCTACCTCCTATTAACAGTCTCCTCACACAAGCATAGCCATTTTTCCGATTCTATTTGTAAGAAAAACTTTGAGATATAATTTATATAAAATAAAATTTGCCCATTCTAAGAGTACAATTCAATAATTTTTAGTAAATTTATTGAGTGGGGCAACCGTTATTTTAGTTTTAAAATGTACATATTGATATAATTTAACCCAGTTTCTTTTTGTTGAATACTTAGTGTAATTCCAGTTTTTCAGTATTAAAGTACTGCCATAGTGATTTTTCATGCATATCTTTCTATGCATTTCTGATTTCATCAGGGTAGTTTCCTAAAAGTATTATTTATCACCAGTTCAAAGAACATATGCATTTTTCTGGGTTTTGATACAGTGTACCAAATTACCTTTGGAAAGAGTTGAACTAAAGTACTCCCACTGTCAGTAGATTTTTTTCCCTGTGAGCTCAACCTTGGATGTATTTTTTAAGAGTTGTTATCAATTTGGGGGATAAAATATGGTTTTAATGTTCATTTCTTTGATACTGCTGTGACTACTATTTTATATATTTAGTGACTGTTTCTAATTTTTCTTTATGATTTACCTGATAGTATTCTCTCAGTTTATTTCTTAATGTTATTTCTTATTTTAATTTTAAGATGTTTTAATATATTAAAGGATATGGAGCCATCTGGTGTTACAAATACTTTCTCCCAGTTTGCTTTATTTCATGCTCATTTTTCATAATGAAATAGATTAGTGCCTTAATGTCAGAAATAAAGATTTGTGTTTCCTACCGGCTTTTGGAAATTTACTGGTAATTTTTAAATTGGAGGCAATATTGAATTATGTGAATAAAACTTTTATTGAAGTATGGATACCTTTCATAATTTGAAATTTAAAAAATTCAAGTAGACATATAAAACTAATTTATTATGCTTTGTTGCCAAACTTGGTCTTTCTAGGCAGTTATACTTAAGCATGAACATTGACGACAAACTGGAAGGATTATTTCTTAAATGTGGCGGCATAGACGAAATGCAGTCTTCCAGGGCAATGGTTGTAATGGGTGGAGTGTCTGGCCAGTCTACCGTGTCTGGGGAACTGCAGGAATCGGTGCTTCAAGATCGGAGTATGCCTCACCAGGAGATCCTTGCTGCAGATGAAGTGTTACAAGAAAGTGAAATGAGACAACAGGATATGATATCACATGATGAACTCATGGTCCATGAGGAGACAGTGAAAAATGATGAAGAGCAGATGGAAACACATGAAAGACTTCCTCAAGGACTACAGTATGCACTTAATGTCCCTGTAAGTAATTCCTTTATAAGATATTAAACTTAGTTAGAAACATAATTAATTTTCTGTTAAGTGATACCGTCATTGAAGAAATTTCAAAAAATGTTTAAAATCTGAATATAAATAGTTCAAATGTGTGTTCTAAAATAAATATACCAAATATTAATAAAAATCATGATAAGGCAAAATTAAGTTTTTGTATTATGTACATTTTAGAAACATATTTTCTGGATAACATTTGTCAGGATTACTGTGTGTTAAATTTTAAGTGCTTAATTTTGAAGGATACTTTGTTTTAACTTTTGGATTTCTCCTTAAAGAATAGAAGGATTAGAAGAAAAAAAAAGTATAAGGATTGAATCTGGAGCATAGCTAGAAAAAAATCATGTACTTGAGAATTTTTCCTTCAAATTTTGTAACTGTTGGCAATTCCTGCCTTCTTTTATTTTTTCATTATCTTTAAAAAGTATTTCACCCTTTCAGTCTTTCCTGTTTAACCTTGATGTCACAGGTCATCACCTAAGATACTCTTTTGTAGATACCCGTAAATTTTTTTTCAATTCAAAGGAGCATTTATTGAGCCCACATTAAATGGGACATGCTTACAATATTATGAGATGCCCTTCTTCTGTGTATAGTTTCTGCTTATCCCCAAGTGGATACATGCTATGTTTCACAGTCTTTGTAGTTATCCAAGCTTCTGTAATGGAGTGGTAGGCTTGTTCAGAGACTCACAATCTTTTTAGAAAGTTGTACATTTTCTGGAAAAAAAAAAACAAACAACAACAGTAACAAACAAAAACAGTGAGCTGGACTTGTTGCTTCCCCTGAAGGTTCAGGGCTCATTTGGTGCTTCAGTCACAGGCTCTTTGGAACAACCAGCAATGACCTCTTTATAATCTTCACTCCAAAATTATCTTTGTGAAGTGAATTGTAATCAGCTCTGGCCTCAGTGATTTCTTTCTCAGTACTGAGCGTATTTAATTCCACATCAGTAAGCAACGCAAAAGTCTGTGTGTTCTTTAAGTACAAGTCAGTGATAGTTTCTGAATTTGGGCACTGATCAAGTCTAGTAGTTCAGTGGTTGACTGACTGTAGGTCAGTAGTGAATTTTGGGAGTAGTGTGGGATAAGTCACAGCCAGGGCAAACCAGGCAGAGGAGCAGGGCCTTCCTGAGCATGGTGCTGACGCAGGCGGGGAGTCTGAGAAGCTGAGTGGTGTTTTTTGCCTCCTTGTGTCTTTATTTTTACCTGATGATCAGCAAAACTACTACTGTCATAAAATCTTCTATTCTTTATGTGATATTAAACCTCATCCTTTCAGTACTTCTGATATACTGTGCTTTTTCTTTTGCTTTAGGACCTTCATGTATCCTACTTGTAATATTCCCCTTAATCATAACCCCTCTCTGTTTTTTAAACTGATTAGTGCTGCATCATCATCAGCCTGCCACTTCTGTCCAGTCTAGGTTTACTCCCTGCAGTAGGGACTTGTTCAGTTTGTCTGTAATAGATAGTAGGCTCTTTGAGAGCATGAATTTTGTCTTATTTTTCATTATGGCCCATGTGTTAGCACATGATGTGAATGAGTGGATAACTACTTACAGTTGTGTTCTAATACATGTGCTCACCAACTTTTACCTAGTCTATTGCAGTAGCCTTTTCCTTTTTCTACCTGTTGATGGTGATGAATTACATTAATTAATTTTTTAATGCTGAATCAGCCTTGCATACCTGGAAGAAATCCCACTTTGTTGTGGTGTATAGTATTTTTATACATTTTTTAAATTCACTTTACTAGTACCTGTTGAGGATTGATAGATTGGTCTAGTTTTCTTTTCTTGCAGTATCTTTGTTTTGATGTTAGAGTAACCCTGGTTTCATAGAATGAGTTAGGAATATTCACTCTGCTTCGGTCTTCTGGGAGAGATTGTAGAGAGTTGGTACAGTTTCTTCCTTGAGTGTTTGATGGAATTCACCAGTGAATCTGTAGGGCCTGGTACTTTGCTTTTTGGAAGGTTAGTAATTCAGTGTCTTTAATAGCTATAGATTCAGATTGTATGTTTCTTCTTATGTGAGTTTTGACAGATTGTATCTGCTGAGGAATTGGTTCAGTTCATCTAGGTTATCAAATTTGTGGGCATAGAGTTGTTCATAGTATTCTTTTATTATCCTTTTAGTGTCCATGAGGTCTGTAATGATGTTCCCACCTTAATTTCTGGTATCAGTAATTTATGTCTTTTTGTCTTAGCCCGACAAGAGGCTCGCTGCCTTTTTTTTTTAAGTATGTCAACAGTTGCTTATTTATTTATTTTTGGTTGCACTGGGTCTTCCTTGCTGTGTGCGGGCTTTCTCTAGTTGCAGTGAGTAGAGGCTGCTCTTTGTCTTAACAGTTTTTAAGCATATAGTATTACATCCAGTGTCAGTGTACAGTTAATTGCACTCTCGTTGTACGGTAGATCTCTAGAACTGTTTTTGTCTTGCAAAGCTGGATTTCTATACCCACTTAACACCAGTTCTCCATTGTTACCTCCCCCTAGTAAAAGCTTATTAATTTTTAGAGAATTAGCTTTTGATTTTTTTCTGTTGTTTTCCAGTTTTCAATTTCATTGATTTCTCCTCTAATTTTTTTGGTATCTTTTCTTATATTATTTTGGATTTAATTTGCCACCCATGGTTTTTGGGCTTCTCAGGTGGCACTAGTGGTAAAGAACCTACCTGCCAATGCAGGAGACACAAGTTCAGTCCCTGTGTTGGAAAGATTCCCTGGCGGAGGGCATGGCAACCCACCAGTGTTCTTGTCTGGAGAATCCACGGACAGAAGAGCCTGGTGGGCTGCAGTCCATGGGGTTGCAGAAGAGTTGGACACGACTTTGCTACTGAACACACACACACATATAGCGTTCAGTAATACAAATTTCTCTCTAAGCGCTGCGTTCACAGTGTTCCACAACTTTTGATAAGTTGTATTTTTATTTTCATTTGGTTCATTTTATCTTTTTTTTCTGAGATACGTTCTTTGATTCATGTGTTATTTGAAAGTGTGTTACTTAATCTCCCAAGTTTTGGGGATTTTTTCAGCTATTTTTTTGTTACTGATCTATAGTTTTAATTCATTTATGGTCTGAGAATGTATATTGTATGATTGTTTATTCTTTTACATTTATGAAGTTGTGTGTTTTGTCTGCCCTAAATGTTTGCCTTGGCAAATGCATGTGAGATTGAAAAGAATAAAATAGTCTGTTGATGGTAATAGCTTTCTTCTTGGACTGATTGTAACCTGAGCCATACCTGTCTGTTTTTCAGATGATTTCTATAATGATCTTTTCAAAATGAGATTTATACTTATCATTTTCCTCCCAGAAAATTTTCAGAGGTTTCTTTTTGCTAAAAAGCTGAAATGCACTCTTTTGCTTGGGCTAAAAGAGCCTTTGAATCAGGTCTCTTCTCATCTTATCCAGCCCCTGCAACCCCTACTGCCCACTTCATAGTTTAAGTACATTGAAATTAGATTAGTTGCCCAGGTCCAGTATGATTTTTTCTCTTCTGTACATGTTGGATATACCTGTAATATTCTTTGTTTGGCAGTCTACTGTTTTTCACTTCTCAAAACTTTTCCTTTGTAATTTTTCATTATAACTAACTTTTCATTTCTTTGCTTGTGAGACCATGAGGTCTCTTTTCTGAAACTTGTATTTTAACTTTATGTTCTCAGTAACTGGGCTGTGGTAGGCAGTCATATATTTTTTGAGTGAAAGAAATCTTTTTTAATTGAGAAAAAGTTTGAAGTGAAATGTGGATCCTAAGTTACAATTCAGAATTTTGACAGCTGCATAAACTTGTATGTAACCCATAACGCATCAAGATATAGAATATTTTTATCATCCTGGAAAGCTGGAAAGTTTGTTTTCTTCTTGGTCAGTCCACTCCACAACAATTGTTCTGATTCCCCTCCCCGTACCCCACCCTCCCCATCATAGATTAATGTTGTCTCTTGAGAAGTTTGGGCTTCCCTGTTGCCTCAGACGGTAAAGAATCTGCCTGCAGTGTGGGAGACATGGGTTCAGTCCCTGGGCTGAAAAGATTCCCTGGAGAAGGGAATGGATGTCCACTCCAGTATTCTTTCCTGGAGAATCCTGTGGACAGAGGAGCCTGGTGGGCTACCGTACATGGGGTTGCAAAGAGTCAGACACAGTTCTAATGTGAGAACTCTATGAATGGAATCATGTGTAACGCTTCTCTCCAGCTTCTTTTGCTCAGCATAGTGTTTCTGTAGTTTTCCATGTTGGTTTAGTGTTATCAGTAAGTAGTTCATTCTTTTCATTATTGATTAACATTCTGTTATACTATCCTTAAATTTTATTTCCCTCTTTATGGTTATTTATTACCTCTAGTTTTCAACCTTTATGAATAAAGTCACTGTGAATGTTGTTAAAAAAGTTTTTTTTAATTTCTTCTGGGTACATTTTTATAGAAGTTAAGCTATTTCTCTTCTGTTTTCATTTTGTTTAATCTAGTTTCTATCTTTGCATCAGTATTACTCTTGATTGGTATATTTTCTATACAAAATCCTGAGATCAGGTAGTGTAGGTCTTCCAGTTTTGTTATTCTTTGGCAGATTACTGTGACTGTTCTAGTTTGTTTGCATTTTCATGTAAAATGCAGGATCAGCCTTTCAGTTTCTGTAAAATGAACTATCTGGGTTTTAGTTGGGATTGCATTGATTATATATATTGACTTGATAAAAACCAGCAACTAAAAAGTAGAGGCTTCCAGTCCATGAACATGATGTATTGTTACGTTTATTTTGCTTTTCTCTAACTTCTCTTGGCATAGTTTTTATCAGAGTTTCTGGACATATTTATTTGGTTAAGTTTATCCTTAAGTATTCCATGTTTAAGATGTTATTGTAAATGGTGTTTAAAAAAAAAACTTCAGTGTCTAATTGTTCGTGACTAGTACATAGGAATGCAGTTGATTCTTTTTATGTTGACCATGTATCCTGTGATCTTGTTATATGTACCTGTTCTAGTAAGGCTCCTTCTGTTTTTTTCAGGGTCCCTATTGTCCATACATTTTAAATCTTCCTTTCCAATTTATATGTTTTTTACTTTTTTCTTCCTTATTGTATGGACTAGGCTTCCAGAACAGTGTTGAATAAAAGTGGTAAGAGTCAATATTTTTGCTTTTTTCCTGATCTTTAGGGGACTGTATTGAGTTTTTCACCATTAATAATTGTTTTAGCTATAAATTTTTCATAGGTTATGTTTATTTATGAGGTGGAAGATGTTTTCTTTGTAGTTTGCTGAGATTTCTTTTAAAGTTGTGAATGGATGTATAACTTCATTGATATTTTTTCTTTTTCTTTTTTTTTTTTTAAACCCAATATCATACTTATTCTTCACAGCAATGCTGTAAGATACTCAGCATTATTCCCATTTTTTACAGCTGAGGAAAGAGAGGCTCAGAAAGATTAAGCCTATTACCTAAGGTCAAGCAATGAATTCTGAGCTTTGAGGATTTACCAGTGTATCACATTACATTTCATAATGACTTTAACTTGAACACACAGAAAATACACGAATATATATAAAATGTACACATTCTTATGTATAGTTTGATAAACTTTTAATATAAATTGTTTTGGAAGTTTTACCTTTATGGAAGTCTGATTATAATAATTCACAAGGGCTCATTGATATTTTTTCTGCATCTATTAGATGATCATATGATTTTCCTTCCTTTTCTTAAAGTGAACTTACTGATTTTCAAATGTTAAGCCAATCCTGCATTCCTGGGATAAATTGTACTTGGTCATGATACATTGTCCTTTTTATATGTTCTTGGATTCAGTTTACTGATTTTTTTTAAAAAGAATGTTTATGTATATGTTTATGAGGCATATTGTTTTCTTGCAGTCTTGTTTTAGGCATATTTGCCTCATAAAAAAATAGTTCCTTCTCTATTTTCTGAAAGTTTATAGAAAATTCGTGTTATTTCTATCATAATAATATATATTTAGTGGACTTTACCAATAACTTAATCTAGGGTTGAGTTTCCTTTGTGAGAAAGTTTTTACTTCCATATTTAACTTTTAAAACATAAAAAAACTAATCAGATTTAAATTTTTTCTTGATTTAGTTTTGACAAATTATATTTTTCATTAAAAATTTTTTTTAATTGAAGGATAATTGCTTTACAGAATTTTGGTTTCTGGCAAACATCAACATGAATCAGCCACAGGTTTATCCATGTCCTCTCGTCCCTGAACATTCCTCCCATCTCCCTCCCCACCCCACCCTTCAGCCTTTCACAGAGCCCCTGTTTGAGTTCCCTGAGTCATACAACAAATTCCCATTGGGTGTCTGTTGTACATATGGCATTGTAGATTTCTGTGTTGTTCTCTCCATACAGCTCCCCTTCTCCCTCCTCTCCTCCCACTGTGTCCTCAGGTTTGTTCTCTATGTCTGTTTCTCCATTGCTCCCCTGAAAATAAATTCATCAGTGTCCTCTCTTTAGATTCCATATATATGTGTCAGTACACGATATTTATACTTCTCTTTCTGACTTTCACTCTGTATAATAGGCTCTAGTTTTGTCCACATCATTAGAACAGATTCAGATGTGTTCTTTTTCATAGCTGAGTAGTATTCCATTGTATGTATGTACCACAGCTTCTTTATCCATTCATCTGTTGGTGGACATCTAGGTTGCTTCCATGTTCTAGCTATTGTAAATAGTGCTGCAGTGAACTTTGGGGTACATGTGTCTTTTTCAGTTTTGATTTCCTCAGGGTATATGCCTAGGAGTTCATTTTTTGACTGAACAAAAATTTTCATAATATTTTCTCAATTCCTTTACTGTCTAAAGGACTTGTAATAATTTCTGTTTTCACCTTGATAGTGCCAGTTGTCTTTTTCTTGATTAATCTGGGTAGAAATTTGTCGGTTTTTCTGGTCTCTTCAAAGAATAAGTTTTGTTTTTAGTGCGTCATTAGTAAAGAATGCACCTACCAGTGCAGGAGATGCAGGAGACATGGTTCGATCCCTGGGAGGGAAGATTGTCTGGAGAAGGAAATTGCAGTCATGGCCAGGAAAACTCCATGGACAGAGGAGCTTGGCAGGCTATAGTTCATGGGGTTACAAAGAATCAGACAATACTGAATGCACACACACATTGTTCATTTCAACTTTCATCTTTACTCTCAAGTTATTTCTTTCCTTCTGCTTACTTTATTTTAATTTGTTCTTATTTTCTTAGCTTTTTAAAGTAGAAGGTTTGGTAGTTAGATCTTTCTTTTTGATGTAAGCATTTTAAGCTCTAAAGTTCTCAATTTCTTTTGTGATTTCTTTGTGACCCATGCTTAATTTCTGAATATTTGAAGTTTTCCAGGTATCTTTTTGTCATTGATATTTAGTCATTGTGGTCAGAGGCTATACATGTACAACTTACGTCCTTTGAAGTGTGTTGAGTCTTACAAGGTCTACTGTGTGGTTACCTGGTGAATGCTCTGTATTCACTTGAGAAGAATGTGGAGTCTGACTGTTGTCGGGAGGGTTTTTTGTAAATGTCAATTAGGTCAAGTTGGCTAGTTGTATTCTTTTTTTTTTTTTTTTAATTTATTTTTATTGGAGTATAGTTGCTTTATAATGTTGTGGTAGTTTCTGTTGTATAGCAAAAACGAATCATCTATGCGTTATACATCCCCTCTTTTGGATTTCCTTCCCATTTAGGTTACCATAGAGGATCTAGTAGAGTTCCCTGTGCTATCTGGTAGGTTCTCATTAGTTATCTAATTTATACACAGAATCAGTAGTGCATATATGTCAGTTCCAGTCTCCCAATTTCTCCCACCCATCCCCTTTCCCTCTTGGTATCCATACATTTGTTCTTTACATAACTCTTTTATATCCTTACTCATCTACTTATTCTCCAGGCATTAAAGTTTGTTTGCAGAAGGATCCAGTTAAGATTATACATTGCATTAACTGTCATGTCTCTTTAGTTTTCTTTAGTCTGGGTTAGTTCCTCTCTTTAAAAATTTTATGATCATCATACGTAAAAATTGCCATTTATTTTGTAGAATGTCATTCAGTTCAGGTTTATATGATTTTTCCTCTTAGACTTAAGTTGTTACTTTGGCAGGTGTATTGCAAAAAGTGGTTTGGGTTTGAACAGGTGGCACATGATTTTTATTTTCCCCCTTCTGATGATGGTTCACTTTGATCAGTTAATTGAGCTAGGGTCTGCCAGGTTTTGCCAGTGTAAAGTTAATCTTATCCCTCATCATACTTTGAAATTTGTTCATTTGTTTATTTGTACCAATATTGATTTTGAAGTTTTATTCACTGGGTAAAATCTACTACTATGATTAATGCTTAGTTGATGATTTGGCCAATCCGAGCCTCTTCAGGTTGGCTTCTGTGTTCTTTTGACCTGTCCCATCAGTCCTTGAGCACTTCCTTTAAGTCATGAGATGTTCTAGGTTTATATTGTATTTTACATGCCCATCCCTGGAATCAAGACATTTTTTCTAAGGAGTCCTAGTTCATTTTAGTGGAGAATGGTATTTAGAAGCCAAGATCTGAGTGCTCAGTGTGCTGCTCATTGCTGGTGGAGTATAACTGCTCCCAGGACTGTTAGTGGATAAAGCCAGAGAGTATATATATATGTACATACTTACATACATTTATATGTATATATGTACATACATTTACATCTATAATTATCCATTTATCTGTAAGTATTGAAAACCATGAGTTCACACTGATACCTCCAATTATAGTCTATTACCATGGAGTACATTTTAGTTTGCTTCCTCCCATATTTTATGAGTCCTTTCTCAGACAGTAATAAGCCTGGTTCTGTTATTCTTAATGTATTTATTTACTTAATTGATCAGATCCTCCTCCCAACCCCTGTATGTAACTATTTTCCCTTTAGCACTGTTGCCCTTCTCCTCTTCCTATACAGGTATACTCTCTTCACCCAGCTCCTGTACTCCATGGCAGTGCAAGCCATCCCTTGTCTCCTGTATGGATGCCTTCCTCCCCCTGCATGTGCTTTGGCAATTGTGCTGGGCCTCAGTCACCACATGGATCCCTCCTTGTACACTGTGCTGGTCCATGCTCAGTCCTCACACCACTTAGTTCTGGTACCTTGCTCAAGGCTGCTGTTCACCCACAGCATAGACCCTTCTTTATGTTGCTTGGGCTCTGACACTTTCATGCTGAACTGCCCTTTTATCTGGAGAACTTCCTCTCTCTGCTTACACTCTGATGTCTTGCTTTGGGCAGCCCTCCCATGCCAGTACCCTCTTCATTCTGTCTAGGACCTGAAACCATGTTTTGCTCCACAGTATGGCCTTAGAGGTGAATGGTTTATGGAGCCTAAGTAGATAGGGAAAGTCAGGAAGGGGAAGGGATAAGATTTATCCTTTTGTTTTCTTTAAAAGAACCTTAATTTTGAAATTATATAGATTCATAAGTAGTTGCAAAAATAATACAGAGATGTTCCATGTAACCAGTCTGGCAGTTTCTCCCCAGTGATTGCATTTTATATAACTATAGTACAAAATCTCAAAATAAAGAAGTTGACATTGCTACAACATGTCCATTTTTGTATGCTTTATCCTACAAGTAGATACAGAACTAATCCTTCATACCAAAGATCTCCCTGGTGCTACCGCTCTGTAGTCACACTGCTTCTTGTTGCCCCCACCATTCCTAACCCCTGGCTATCCTACCCTACTCTGTTTTTTGTCTCTAAAACGTCATCATTTTGAGAATATTTTATTTGAGATATTGGAATCAATAGATACTGGAATCAATATATTAAGTGACCTTTTGAGATTGACTTTTTTCACTTAATGTAATGCCCTCGAGAGCCATCTGAGTTGTTATATATATAAATGCTTTGTTCTTTTTTTTTTTTTTAATATATAGTAGTATTCCATGGTATAGCTCAGCTGGTTAAGAATCCACTTGCAATGCAGGAGACCCTGGTTCGATTTTCTGGGTCAGGAAGATCCCTTGGAGAGGGGATAGGCTACCCACTCCAGTATCTTTGGGCTTCCCTGGTGACTCAGATGGTAAAGAATCTGCCTGTGGTGTGGGAGGCTTGGGTTCGATCCCTGGGTTGGGAAGATCCCCTGTAGGAGGGCATGGCAACCCACTCTGGTATTCTTGCCTGGAGAATCCTCATGGACTGGTGGGCTATAGTCCATGGGGTTGCAGAGTCGGACACGACTGAGTGACTAAGCACACACACACAATTCCATGGTATGGTTGTTAAGTCAGTCAGTTCAGTTGCTCAGTCATGTCTTATTCTTTGCGACCCAATGGACTGCAGCACGCCGGACATCCCTGTCCATCACCAATTCCTGGAGCTTGCTCAAACTCATGTCCATCGAGTCGGTGATGCCCTCCAACCATCTCACCCTCTGTTGTCACCTCCTCCTCCTGCCTTCAATCTTTCCCAGCATCAGGGTCTTTTCCTTCAATCTTTGCATCAGGTGGCCAAAGTTCTGGAGTTTCAGCGTCAACATCAGTCCTTCCAATGAATATTCAGTACTGATTTCCTTGAGGATTGACTGATTTGATCTCCTTGGAGTCCAAGGGACTCTCAAGAGTATTCTCCAACACCACAGTTCAGAAGTATCAATTCTTTGGCGCTCAGCTTGCTTTATGGTCCAACTCTCACATCCATACACGGCTACTGGAAAAACCATAGCTTTGACTAGATGGACTTTTGTAGGCAAATAAGGGACATTTTAGTTGTTTCCATGTTTTGGCTATTACAGATAAAACTGCTGTGAACATTGATGTGTAGGTTTTTGGGTGAACATAGGTATACATAGCTCTAGGATAAATACTCTGTTATCCCCTTGTCACTGGATATAATCACTTCTAACATTTTGGTATATGTACTTCAGTGCTTCTTTGATATGCATACCGAGCATAGGAACATGTTGCTTTTTATCTCTTCATTTACCAGCATATTTTGAACTTTTCTCAACTCCTTGTTCTTCTAATGCGTCTTAAATATCTGCTTGATATTCCAAATTCTGGGTAGTCCATAGTTGAGTCCTATTACTCCTAATAGATGATGATAAATCTGAGTCCATTCTGAGAATGAATCAATGGAAAGTTATCTCATACTGAATACCAAATGCCAGAATTTAGGATTTGTGTAATATTGCTTTATAGAAGAACTTAACAGAGATGAGAAATTATATCCCTTCCTTATTACTTATGCATTCCTGCTGGTAAGGCAGAGTTGTGAAGGGCAGATCTTGGGATCATGAATATACATTTTTGAATTAAAGAGAGGGTGTTGATGTAGAACAGTATGATCTAGGTTCCTCACAGTGTGAAAACTTAAGCTCCAAGGCCTTTCATCCTTTCTAGAGTGTATGCTAAAGTCTTTTTAAAAATAGATATTGAACATGTTGATTTTTTTTTCCTTTTATTTGCTAATTCACTTGGAAGTCACAGAACTTTACTTCATATTAACTTTTTAGTTAATTCAAAACAGAAACTTGAGGTTTGTGTTTCCTTAAACTGTTAATAACAGTTTAGGTTCTGTAACCTGTATAAACTCCCTATTGTTCTGTGATAGTTGCTAAGTAAAGTTCTTCATTTGTGATAACTGCTGGCTTTCAGGATTTATCATGACCGTATTACTCTAAATCAATCACCCAGCTTCAGCTATGTGGCTGTACATTTTCAACAGCAATCTGCAAGCCAACTTTCAGATGTCTGTAGTATGCTCATTAGAACTTAGTTTTCTAGCATGTTAGAAATTTGAATTAAAATGAACTAAAATTAGTATTTCAGTTCCTTAGTTGCATTAGCTACATTTCAAGTGCTCAATAGTCACATGTGGTTAATGACTTCTGTATTAGACAGCATAAAGAACATTTCCATTATTTCAGGACGTTTTGGATAGCGTTGTGTTAGAAAGCTTTTCAACTTAAAAATTAATTTCAGAAATTTGAAAAAAAAAAGTATTTGGCTTGTCCTTTTAATTCTTTTTATAGAAAAGGGATTGGAAACTTTGTGGACTATATTTTTCCAACTGATATCAGATATGTTGAAGAGTAAAAGACATGTTTATATTGACAGAAAGAAACAAATTGTTATTTGTAATGATAAATGCCACATTTGTTTCCTAGAAAAGTACTGAATTGCACTTTTTTGAAAGAATTTTTTAAATAATTTATAGTCAAGTATGTCCAACTCTTTTGCGACCCCATGGACTATGGCCTACAAGCTCCTCCATCCATAGGATTTTCCAGGCAAGAATACTGGAGTGGGTTGCCATTTCCTTCTCCAGGGGATCTTCCCTACCCAAGGAAATTGCCTGGTAGCTGAGTTGGTAAAGAATCTGCCTGTAGTGCAGGAGACCCAGGTTCACTCCCTGGGTTGGGAAGATCCCATTTTATGTAAATTAGGAGCTATAAAAAAAAAAATCATGCTCCCGTCATATAGTGATATAATAAAGTGTAAAGTATTTCAAGTGTTTGTGATTCCTGAAAAAAATATACTTTAGCAGTCATGAAGATTTTAGTCATGAATTTCTGTTCTGAAAGCGGTATGAATAGAATTGTAGACATCCTTTTATGCATTTTGTATTCATGATTATTTTAATGGCTTAGGAAACTCAAGACATATTTGGCCATTGCTGTAAAACCTCTCTTTTGTTTTTAGTTTTAAAAGTTGCCTTAAATCCTGTCATTAGTTTAAGAAGGATTATATAGACATTTCCCCAAATACCTTTTGTTTCAGTGAATAAAACTTTAACATGCTGTTGCTAGGAATTTGAGTACATGTTCTGGAATAAGTGTCTTTTCCTTTCCTATTTAACAAAATGAGAAGAAAAAAGTATTATTTTATTTGTGTCAGTGATTTTAAAATACTAATTTTGCCATGTATTTTGCACTCTGTTTTAGTCACAGGATTGGATTACATTTATTGTTATCAATGATCTTTCACAATCATCTTGAAAGGTGACAAATCTATTTGATTTTATTTGCTTAAATAGTCATTGGTAGGATATGTTTCTTCCTCTCTTTTTGGCTAAATCCCAACTTGTTATCTCTATTACACTGTATACTTTTCAATAAAATTATTTATTATAGCCAGTTCTTACTACTCTTTGTTTCTTTTAAAGTTCATTTGAGGGATTCAGAAGTAATTTTATGTTTATTGACTCTTGGGTCCTTGTCTTTTGAGGCATTTGTGTTGACTTTTTGTGTGTCTGCATGCTTTAAAGAGTACCCCCCCATTCAAATACTTTTCACTTCATCATACTCTTTGAATATTATTTTCAGAAATAGATTTATTAATTGAACTTGTTTTAAAGAGAATAGATGGTAGTTTATATCAGTTCCCCAAGGTTATTTTTTTAAACAAGATTTTACTCTTTTATGTGGCTCTTAGAAAGTATCCTATTTGATAGGAATCCGTTTTAGCAGAAAACATAGAATAAGTAATCTTGCTTTATAGTTTTTCCTGATGAGAGTCATATTATTGCTTATTATTATTGATTTCGACTCACCTGGTAAGTAAATGAATCAAAGTATCTCTATTAGTCGGTTGTTTTAGGGAGCTAACCTAGAATGGTCTATTTTTCAGTATTCTCCAGTGCTCTTAAAGTTGTTAGACTCAACTTTTTTTTTCCCCTTGCTGCTAAGTCGCTTCAGTCGTGTCCGACTCTGTGCGACCCCATAGACGGCAGCCCGCCAGGCTCCCCCATCCCTGGGATTCTCCAGGCAAGAACACTGGAGTGGGTTGCCATTTCCTTCTCCAGTGCATGAAAGTGAAAAGTGAAAGTGAAGTTGCTCAGTCGTGCCCGACCCTCAGCGACCCCATGGACTGCAGCCCACCAGGCTCCTCCGTCCATGGGGTTTTCTAGGCAAGAGTACTGGAGTGGGGTGCCATTGAGTTTTCTTTCTATATTCTTTAGTAACATAGCTAGTTTCCTAACACTTTTCATATAGTTCTGTGTAATATTTGATACCTAATTAATTGATCTGGAATTGTGAGATAGTGGTACTGAGTGAGAGTTATACTCTTTCTTAGATCAAATAGTGCCCAAATTGGAAGTCATAGACAAGGCTCTGATAGCATCCATCTAGCTAGATCAGTCTCAGAGATGTGTACTTTGACTTTTTTCATACTTGTATAATGAAGTTCATTGTAAAAAAGGACTACATAGTCATTATAAAAATTAGTATAGAGGAGAACAAAAAAAGTAAAAGTTCCTTCTTTTCTACTCTAATTCCAAAGAGATACCTGCTAATACTGATAACCTGAAAATTTTTAATTTATAGAAAAACATTCAGAAATGTCTTTATTTCTATATGTGTTTTGTAAATATATATCTTATGAAAATATACATATATTTTATTTTATACAAATTAGATAATGTTATTTTTGTATATTTTTGAAGTCTGCATTATTCATTTAATAATATTTTGTAGAAATTTCCATGTTATTATATCTAAAGCTTGCTTTCTTATTCTAATGAATGATTAAGTGATGTGCCTTGTTTTATTTAATCACTCCCCTATTGGTGAATATTTATGTTATTGCTAGATTTGTTTGAATGAAATAATGATGAAAGGATCATGCTTGTATATATAGATACCCGTATGATACAAGCATGTTTCTTGTATCTATCTATATATCTGCATATTTGTAATGTTTTTTCTCTAGGTGTATATCTTTTTATTGAAATAAAAGTGCACAAATTGTTAGTGATGAATTTCCTCAAAAGTGACATACATGTGTAATTACTGCCCTGTGTCCTTTTTAGTCACAACACTCCTCTAATTCCTAAAGATAACTGCTTCCTATCAGAACACTTTTATCACAGTTAGTTAGCTTTCCCTGACTTTTGAATTCCGTATGTACTATCTAATATTTGATTTCTTTAGCATTTTTATGAGATAAATCCATCCATGTTATTGCATGTGCTGCTGCTGCTGCTAAGTCGCTTCAGTCGTGTCTGACTCTGTGCGACCCCATAGATGGCAGCCCACCAGGCTCTGCCGTCCCTGGGATTCTCCAGGCAAGAACACTGGAGTGGGTTGCCATTGCCTTCTCCATTGTGTGAAAGTGAAAAGTGAAAGTGAAATTGCTCAGTCGTGTCCAACTCTTAGCGACCCCATGGGCTGCAGCCTACTAGGCTCCTCCATCCATGGGGTTTTCCAGGCAAGAGTACTGGAGTGGCTTGCCATTGCCTTCTCCGGTTATTGCATGTAGTAGTAGTTTATTCTCATTTCTGTGTAATTGTCAGTAGTGTGACTATATCAAAATTTATTCTCTGTAGCATAATAGGCATCTTGTTTCATGATGTTGATTGTTCTGAAAAGTGCTGCTGCAAGTAGGTTTTGGAGGGGATGGTCAGGTGACATGCTTCCTGGCTTGTAGGATCTTAGTTACCTGACCAGGGATCAAACCTGGGCCCTGGCAGTGAGAGCACTGAGTTCTAGCCACTGGGTTGCCAAGGAACTTCCTGCTGCAGATATTCTTCGATGTGTCTTTGGCGCATGTGCACACTCATTTCTGTTGGTTATATCCTGGAGTTTGCTGGGTATGTGTATGTTCAGCTATAAGAGTTACTATCCAGAAGTTTTTCTCGTGGATTTGCCAGTTTATTCTAGTTGTTCTCTATCCATGATATTTGGCATTGTCAGTATTTTAATTTTAACTGTTGGTGGGATGGTAGTAGTATTTCAGTGTGGGTTGTTTTTTTTTTACCAGTTTGCATTTCACTGATAACTAATGTGAGTGCCTTTCATGTTTACTGACAGTTTGGATATAATTTTTTTGTAAGGTGCATGTTCATCTTTTGCTCTTTTTTCTATTAGGGTGTTCCTTTCTGTTACAGATTTGTGGTAATTCTTTTATATTTGTTGGATATATATGTATCAATTATCTTTTCTATGCTTCCACTATGACTTGCCTTTTTACTCTTTTGATGAACGGAAGTCAGTGTTAACGAAGTTCAGTTTATGTCTTTTCCTTTTGGTGTCTTGTGTGTCCTGTTTAAGAGTTCTTTGCCTGCCCCAAGGTTGTGACGATATTTTCCTTTGTTAACTTGTGGAAACTTTATAGTTTTCCTTTCCCATTTAGATCAGTAGTCTGTTTGGAATTGAGTTTTGCTGATGATGTGAGATAGGGGGTCACGATTTACTTGATGACTTTTGCTTTTTTCCCCAACTCACCCATAGAAATTTTTTCACTTTCATTTTGCTGGCTTAATATTTCAATAAGTTAGTATATTAAGATAATAAAAAATAGATTTTTCTTTAATTAATCCTAAGAATTTGTACTAAGATTGGACTTAATATCTTTTTAGGATTATAAAATAATACATTGTTTGTTAAGAAAAGGTACAAATTTGAAAGCTAAACTATCACAGTGTTGTTAATCAGCTACTCCAATACAAAATGCTTTTGGTATTAAAAAAATAAAAATTAAATTAAAAAAGCTATCAAGATAATAGAAATTGCTGCAATCTTACTACTCTAGGATAATCACTACTAACATTTCATTGTTAGTATTTTAGTGTTCCCTTTGTTTTTCTGCATATATATTTGTGTGTGTAAAATTTGCTGCATATATATTTGTGTTTGTGTAAAACTGTATATCCATATTTATTAATCTCATTTAATCTTAAACCATGAGCATCTCAGTATTATTAAAATTATTCAAAAGTAAGATTTCTCGTTCATGTATATCATATAGCTATATTGTAATTTATCTCACTGTTTCTTTATGTGTATTAGACTGCACTTTATTTACAGTTGTAAATGTTATTGTGATATTATATGTAGTGTTGTCATGTGAGATTATTTCTTCTGTATAGATTTCCTAAGACTCTTGATATATACTGCCTAATTTATAGTCCACAAATGTTGATCGTTTTACTCTCCCTCTTGTAGTATATGAGATTCCCAACTTAATTTCTTTAAAAATGATCTAGAATAGGAAATATGGAATATAATTTCCAGATTTGTGTGTGATACTAAGAAAAAGAGAAATAACTGGGCTTGGTCTTGGTTTGAGAGTGGAGAAGAAAATTAAAAGATGTCTTTATAGTCGAGAGACTGGGTTGCTGAAAGGCAGGGGGAAGAAAAAAGAAGCAGGGAATTTAGAAGGAGGTGCTGATGTGAAAAAAGATTTTATTTTTAGCAATATTGAGTTTTAGATAATAGGATGTATTAAGTTGAGATGCTCTATAGAAATTGGTAACCTTCCATGTATCTAAGCAATTACATATCTGCAGTTGTATAATAATAATTACTTAGAATTTATAGTTTTTGTATAATCTCATTGGATTTTCTGATGTGTATAAACTGGATATTATTACTGCCACTACTTAACAGGTGAGGAAATGATTATGATACTGAAAGTGAAGTTGCTCAGTCGTGTCCAGCTCTTTGCAACCCCATGGACCATAGCCTACTAGGGTCTTTCATCCTTGGATTTTCCAGGCAAGAATACTGGAGTGGGTCGCCATTTCCTTTTCCAGGGGATCTTGCCAACCCAGGAATCGAACCTGGGTCTCCTGCATTGTAGGCAGACACTTTACTGTCTGAGCCACCGGGGAAATCATGATAATGAATGGCATCAAAAATCAACTATAATGCTATATGCCATAGTTGATGATTTACATATATAATCCCTTTAACTCTGCAGAGATTCTGTGAGAATTATTCCCTCCATTTAAAGGTGAAGAAAGTTACAGATGACTAAAATTCTAGTTGTTTAGCTTGACACTGCTAGTATCACTCTTTCGGAGTAGATTGTATTTCTGACACTGCTAGTGTTACTCTTTGGGATTAGATTTTATTTCTTTTAACTCTCACCCTGTGCTTTTTTTGTTTTTCCATACTACTTTTGGAAGCCAAGTTCACCCAATAATAATTGGAAGAGGTAGGATTGAAATTCAGGTCTTACGCTTTATCTAAATATTGTTGACATTTTGTCCACTTTGTTATTTTTTAAATTATTTCCTTTCTCTAGAACCACTAGAAATTCTTTCTATATTCTGGAAGCAACCAAACTATAGTTTGTATAAGGGAAAATGAAGTATGTTTGTGCAAAAATCATTTTAAAATGTTTGAATGATTTATTAGATTTATAAAGAAGCAGTTATAGTAATGGAAATAGCACTGAACTAAAAGATATAAAATCCTGGTTTAAGTACTAGTGTTGAAATCTAGTCCCAGTGATAGCCTGGGTAAGACACTTGCGTCCGTGATGTTTTAGTTTCTTCATTGATAATGCGAGGATAAAAAATAATTCACAGATTACAGTAATTAGAGTCTCTGTTGCTGGATTTGGAAGACTTGGGTGTAAGTTTTTGTTTCCCTTCTTAGACAAATAACCTTTCTCAGCCTTAGATTTCTTATTTGTAAAATGGGATGAAAATGCTTACCTCACAGTCTTCCTGTAGGATTAAGTGCAATAGATTATACAGGATAGAGACCACGTGCACCCCCTTCCTTCTCTGCATGCCTTCCAGACATTGTATCCATAGCACCTAGAAGAGAGTCTGGCACATAGTAATATTAGATAAATCTTAGTTACTAATGCTGAGGAGGAATCACAGATTTGTAGAACACTATATAGACGCTGTTTTTTGTTTAAATGTAGTAGATTTACAATGTGTTGATTTCTGGTTTACAAAAAAGTGACTCAATTATACATGTGTGTGTATGTATATGTACACCTATACACATATTCTTTTCCATTATGGTTTATAACAGGATTTTGAATATAATTCTCTGTGCTATACTGTAGGGTCTTATTTATTTTATAGATAATAGTTTGTATCTGCTAATTGGAAAGTCCTAATTTATCCCTCCTCCACAACCTTTTTCCTTTGGTAACCATAAATTTGTTTTCTTTGTGAGTCTGTTTCATAAATTCATTTGTGTTGTATTTTAGATTCCATGTTATCAGTGATATCATACGATACTTGTCTTCCTCTTTCTGACTTACTTCACTTAGTATGATAATCTCTAGGTCCATCCATGTTGCTGCAGATAACGTTGGTTTATTCTTTTTTATGACTGAGTAGTAGTCCATTGAGTCTCCACTGTTCTATGACAATTCAGTCTTTCCTTATCTTTTATGACCTTGATAGTTGATGGGTATTGATTATTTTGTAGAATGACTTTTGAGTCTTTCTTATATATTCTTATGATTAGATTGGTGCTTTTATTTTTTGACAAATCCCACAGAAGTGTTGTGCTCATTTCAGAACATCATATCAGGGATTATAAAATGTGGAGATATGTCTTATTATTGGTGTTACTACATTCTCTGTGCTTTGGTAAGGTGATAAATGCCAGTTTTCCCCATTTTAAAGTCACTTTTTTTTCTTTTGTAATTGGCAGATATCTTGTAGGAAATATTGAATAGTTTGAGTCTGTTTAAATATCCTATTTCTACTCAAAATTTTACTTACCTATGTAAGCATCCATTGGTGGGTCCTGCCAACTGTAGTTATTAATGTGGTGTTTACCTAAGTGTGAATTTGTATTTTCTTCATTCTTTCTATATTCACATTAATTGTAGCTGTCCCTTCCCTCCATTAAAAAAAATTCCATTTATATCAGAATGGATATTTGTTTTATTCTTTGCATTATAATCTGGTACTACCATTTATTATTTTCTCACATTGTTTCAGCTTGCCCATTAGGAACTCTTTCAGACAAGCTCTTGTGTCCTTTTGACATGCACTCTAGTTTCTGGCACCACAAAATGTTCCAAGGTCATCTTATATATAGTTCTCCTTGCCTGTTGAAATCAGTCACTTCTCCAAGGAACTCCAGTTCCTTTTGTTTGGATAACGGTAGTTAGAAACTAAGTTTTAGATGCTAGGTGTGTTTCATTGCTTCTTAGTGATCTTAGCACACAGAGTTAGGCATTATGTGTGTGTCTGCTAATTGGCAAATGCACACACATCTATACTAATTTATGTTGGTTGGGCCAAGGCATCTATTTTGAAGGAGATTGAATGGAGAAAAGGGAGGGAATGCAAAATATAGTTAAGATGTATCTAGATCAGTGGTTCTCAAAATTTCTGGCCTTGGAACCCCTTTGCTTTTAAAAATGTTGAAATCTCTTAAGAACTCTTGCTTCTGTTGGTTATGTATGTTGATATTTACCGTTTTATAAATTAAAACAATTAAAATTTTTATTTTCATAAATAAATCGCATTACATGTTAATACATAGCATATTTTTTAGTGAAATATAACTTTTTTAAAATAAAAATTTTGTGAAGTTTTAAAATTTTACAATCTGTTTATTGTCTAGCTTATCTCATATTTGCTAATATATTTAGTCTGTGGTGACATCACATGTTAGCTTCTGAATACTGCTGCTATATACTCTTAAGAGGAGAGTGAAAAAAACAAAAAAAAAACAGCCTGTGTATTATAGTGAAAGTGTTTTTTTCTCTCATGGACCACCCACGAGAAAGAGTGTCAGGGATCTTCTGGAGTCCCTGGACCATACTTTGAAAACTTTGATAGAGATTTACTAAAACTGTTACAAAATAAAGGTACATATATAGTAGAAGGATGGATCCAGAAGAACTTCTGTGAGGAACAGGGAAGAACTTGAACCATGAAGATACAGAAGTTAAAAGAATAGAATTTCTGGGTAAGATGGGGATTGTCAGCACTATTTCAGGTAAGATAACTTGATATGATCACTTGTTCCAGTTCATCTTATAGTTACTAAATTGTAAAATGCTGATATAGCAATCAAAATATAAATTTTTAATGAGAAATATTACAGAGGAGTAGATTAGAATGTTTGTTGTGAACTGTGGGTCCCTGAACCTTTTCAAAATCAAAAGATAGTTATGGACTTTCTCAAGCCCTGACAAATGTAGCTTGTATCAGAAGTTGACATGCTGTCAGGTCACACAGAAAGGGAGGGTTGTGGTTTATGATTCACACCAAGGCCTGTCCATCAATGTGCTGCTTCTCCTTCCTGCCCTATTCTGTGGCTTGGTGAGCTTGGAATTAGAAATCTTCCTGTTGACTGGTTAAATCTGTTATTTCCAAAACCATCCTGGAAATAAACTCATGCATGCATATACATAGGGATATATTCTTGATGTTAACTTTCTCTTTTCCTGGACTCCATGAGTACTTTCAGATATTGCTAACATCATTTCAGTTCAGTTCAGTCACTCAGTCGTTCAACCGACTCTTTGTGACCCCATGAACTGCAGCACACCAGGCCTCCCTGTCTATCACCAACTCCCAGAGTCCACCCAAACCCATGTCCATTGAGTTGATGATGCTATCCAACCATCTCATCCTCTGTCGTCCCCTTCTCCTCTTGCCCTCAATCTTTCCCAGCATCAGGGTCTTTTCCAGTAAGTCAGCTCTTCGCATAAGGTGGCCAAAGATTGGAGTTTCAGCTTCAACATCAGTCCTACCGGTGAACAGCCAAGACTGATCTCCTTTAGGATGGACTGGTTGGATTTCCTTGCAGTCCAAGGGATTCTCAAGAGTCTTCTCCAACACCACAGTTCAAAAGCATCAAATCTTCGGTGCTCAGCTTTCTTTATAGTCCAACTCTCACATCCATACATGACCACTGGAAAAACCATAGCCTTGACTAGACAGACCTTTGTTGGCAAAGTAATGTCTGCGTTTTAATATGCTGTCTAGGTTGGTCATAACTTTTCTTCCAAGGAGTAAGCGTCTTTTAGTTTCATGGCTGCAGTCACCATCTGCAGTGATTTTGGAGCCCAGAAAAATCAGTGTATTTACAGTACAGTTAATTGTTTTATATCTTTCTCTTTACATTTAAACACTTTGTTGTGCTTGTGGTCACTTTGATTCCATTTGTTTCCTACGCAATATTTTGGAACAGTTTCTTACTAGTGATAGTTAAACACATTCTTTTTATATGACTGTGTACTATTTTTACTCTCAGAATAACCATTTCTCTTAAGTTTGGTGGCAATTATTTATATATTATATACTTACTTCAGACTGTTCTTTCAAAAAGTTCGGCCGTAAGAGAATGGAAGTTTTTGGAAATATTTTGGTCCACAAGAAATTGTATGGGGTAAATTTAAGTATACTTTTAGGCAGAGAAGTAGTTGATGAAGTAAGATTATTTTAGAGACAGGGAAGATGCAGAGCCTGAAAGATGGGTAGTAGTGGAATCAGCAGCACAGTATAGAGGAAAGCACAAAGATGCTTTCTTTTTTCTTCAGCAGGGGTGGGAAGATGATTGAGAATACCTAAAAGTGAAGTTGAAAATTGAAGGGAACATATGGCTTCAGAAATGGAGAGATGGTAAGGACAGATACTTCTGCCAAGTGACCTAGGTCTTTACTCTAAAGGAGATCATGCAGAATCATGAAAGCTGAGCTGGGGAAGAGTATAATTGATAGGAAGGGCAGTAAGGAGCTCTTGTATATTCCTCACTGGGGAAATGGCAAGAAAGCAGTCTTATGTTAATTTATTTGTGGAAGAGTACATTGGTAGATTATAATGCTGTAAAGCTTGAAATAGATATGGATGTAGGTTATTAAGAATAAAGAGTAAGAAGAGGTCAAATGATTGTAAGGGGTCACTTTGGGAGTTAGGGGTAGACCAAAATTTGCAAACCACGTCAAATGTTCATCACATACTATGTCTGGCAGTGTTATTTTAGGTATGCCTACATTTGTTAAATTGCTTATTAACATTATTGAGTGTGGAAGAAGGTAATTGGGAAGAGTAGCAGGTTTGGTGGAAGAAGAAAATAAAAAGAGGATAGAGTGAGAAATGTGCAGCTCTGATTGAGTTTCTTACTCAATCTAGAAAGCTTTTTGCAGTTATTTCAGATCTCATGAGTTTGTCCATTTGGTTCCTGCCTTGTCTCATTCATTTAGGTTGAGCCAAATATGTGCCATTTTATTAGTTCATTAGTGTTTTTTTTTTTTCCTTTCTTTCTTTCTTTTTTTCTTTTTAAGGCATGAAAACTTCCCATCTGCATTTTAAGATCTTTGGAAAGATTTTAGAATGTGTTCTTTTTATCTAGTATTTTGCTCTGTACAATGTTAGAATCTCAGTAAATTTAAAGTTTTCATTGTATTATTTTAAACTGACTGAATTTAACACTTAGTAGCTATTGAATACAGAGAAGGCAATGGCACCCCACTCCAGTATGCCTGGAAAATCCCATGGACTGAAGAGCCTGGTAGGTTGCAGTCCATGGGGTTGCTAAGAGTCGGACACGACTGAGCGACTTCACTTTCACTTTTCACTTTCATGCATTGGAGAAGGAAATGGCAACCCACTCCAGTATTCTAGCCTGGAGAATCCCAGGGACGGGGGAGCCTGGTGGGCTGCCGTCTATGGGGTCGCTCAGAGTCGGACACAACTGAAGCGACTTAGCAGCAGCAGCAGCTATTGAATAAGTGAGTGAAAGCTGTTATGAGAAAAATCAAGGAAGAATATCTTCCTTTTAGATACCAAGATAAGATACAGGCACATGAAACAGAAAAACAGAAAAGTGAGATAGTTTATGTTTGGGCCAGACATGATATAAGTCTTGAAGAAGACTTATATCATTCTGGATTCTGGGCATGAATTACTAGTGATTATAATCAAGAGAAAGATTTTTAGTTTTTTCAGTATAGAAGGGCCTCCTATGTTTAAAGTTTAAAGTTGGGAGAATAAAGAGAGAACAATAAAAAATGAGGAATACTTGAGTATAGTTAAGATATATGTATATATCTTAAATATACATATACCTAATTATATATGTATATATATATAAAAAAACTTGCAAGAATGAACCAGCTTGGGAAGTGGCAAGGGGTGAGGAAGCATGGGCTCTGCCTCTTGAAAGGGTGTTGGGGTAGAAGTTAGATGAATGTATAAAGTAAGTGTGACACAGGATGGTAATGCCTGATGGCCTCCTTTGTCTTGAAAGTGGGAGGCCCATATGGAGCTTTGATTAGTGGATGAGCAGGAGTTTCAGGTGGAGAAATGTCTGGGTTTAGTAAAGTCTTAAGAAAGAAGTATGAGTAGGGTGATTAACAGTGTTGATGACGTTTTCTGATTTGGTAGTGAGCAAAGCGTTGACATTCAGATTCTCAGATGTAGGCAGGAGGTTGCACATGGGACTAGGTGAAATGGTAAAGATTAAGCCATGGGGGAGAAATGAGAGACTTGTTTTTTAATCTGACACACTTCCTAGCCTATTGATTTTCTTGATGTTCTAATGAGTACATTTCAAAAAATCCAGCAGATTAATAAGTTTTCCCCCCCCCAAAATCAACATCTACAGATACCTGCTTTGATTAATTATACTTTGGTTTATTTTAGGTGAAAAGTAACACTGAGAACTTGATTTTTGTTTAAAGATATTTCTCAAGGAAGAAGTAGGAAACTTACAGATGAGTTTTGTCTCTTTTGCCATGCTTAAAAAGATTTTGTGTCTTTATAGATTATTGTAGTCTTCCTTGGGCCAGTGAAGATTTGTTTTCCCAGGCTTTTTGCGCCGCATTCTTGCTAGCTGCCTTGTCATTTTCATACCTGTCTCTCTATGTTTGTGGATTTACCGGTAACTTTTCTAAGTACTCTAGGCTGGACCATATACTTTAGTATGTGGTTGTATTATATGTGGAGATTACCTTATTTCATTAATGAGTGATAAGCCTATTGGAGTATTCTAAAAATGTAGTTTTTGTGTGCTTACTAGCATTCACAGTGCTTTGATTCATTGATACTTCTAAGTTTGGTTCTATACTTTGATAATGTTAGAAGTGCACCTTACATTTGTCAGTGTTAGTACCAATATGATCACTCTCCATATATGTAGAAATAGCTAAAAGGTTCAGATGTATGTATTAATCTTTTTCACTATTTGCACATAAAGGCTCTTCCTTGGTTTAAATAGCTGCTAATGGCAGAACTTATTTGTGAATCTGCCTTACATTCTACCTGACACTTCTGCTAAAAAATGTTATTCTTTCTTATTGCTGCATTCTGTATTTTCATGGTTTCTTTGTAATTTATCAGCCAGCAGAAATGTTTGGAACTACTTTATGGTGCCCTTGCAACATAAGAGAGAGCAGTTCAACAGCTGCTTAGTCTGTTGTCGCTTCTCCTTGTCTCATACCCAGCCTCAGTAGCTGTGTTTCAGTAAATATCACTTCAGAGATGGTAACATGTGTATTCTGAAGCCTTGTTAGAGGTGACTTTACCATTCTGTTTTATATTTCAAATAATTACACTAAAAGAAGCTACAAGAATGGTCACTAGTACTATTCTCTAAGCTGATAGAATTATTAGCTAAATAATCATTTATGGGCATGTTTTTATGCCTGAGTTCTCCTTGATTTACAGTTCTGATGCTGCCCACATTTCAGAAATTTATGCAAACTTCCAGTTCTGTATTCTGTCAGTTTGAAATCCCTAACTTATGTTGCATTTTCCTCATGAACCCTTCTACACAGCTATGTCTTCTGACTTTAAACTATAAGTCTGTAAGATGTTTATAACCTTTAGCACCCCCTTTTTAAGTGTATTTTTTGAAAATATAGCCATTAGCACATTGTACTTCCTGGAGTATTATCAATATATATATTTTTTAATCAAGATTTTTTTTTTTAACGTTATAAACAACAGAAATTTATTTCTCACAGTTTTGAAGGCTGGAAGTTCATGATCAGGGTGCAAGCATGGTTGGGTGAGCGTCCCCTTCCAGGTTTCAGACTTCTCGTTGTGTTCTTCTGGTTGAAGGGTCAAGGGTTTTAAATGTATTTCAGAGCCTGTTAAGTTGAAAGTTTCTTAGTTTTAATATACTTGTGTTTTCATTTCAAGGATAGTTTGAAAATGTAGTGGTGAGGAGTGGGAGACTGTGTACCATCAGTTCTGATGAGCATTGATGCTACC
This sequence comes from Bison bison bison, assembly GCF_000754665.1. Lineage (NCBI taxonomy): Eukaryota > Metazoa > Chordata > Mammalia > Artiodactyla > Bovidae > Bison > Bison bison. The sequence goes on along the minus strand of NW_011494604.1, from coordinate 3,400,750 downwards.
ATTGCTCCACATATTAGGACATATCTTCACATCTATGAGAGCTGAGCTCTAAAGATGAGATAACGTTTTGACATCTTAATGCTTGTAGTATTTCTTTGCTTATTATGTAGTTAGAATTGTCTTGTACATAGCTGTGGCCTAAAACCATGTGTAATTCTGAAAAGACATATTTGGTGATGGTTTTTTGTAGAGCCTGGGAAAATACTGGTTAAGATATTGCCAAAAACATTGAACTTAAAGATAATTAAATTTTATTGTTAGATTATCATTCCTTTTTTTGATGAAATTACCTTTTAGAATTTTTTGTTGTTTGTGTGATGTTTTGCCAATTGACAAATTGACAAATTGAGACCCATCATGAAGTCTGGTCCCCTAGTATTTTACTGATTTTGGAATTTCACCTTTTTTTATGCTTTTAACCTCAGTTTTCTTAAATATGGGAGTGAAATTGTATCCTCACTTCTACTTTATTCTCCTAGATCTTATTATTTTCTCCCAGGACAGCTTTAATCTTTTTTTTTTCCAGATAAATTTTTATAAAATCCTAGTTTATGCCTTCAATTTATATACTGTTGATTCTTATATGTCAATTACCTATTGAATTCTTCAACATACTATTTACTTGCACACACAAGTAATCTTTCTGGGAACATCTGTATGTAGATTTAGCAAAGAATTAAGCATGCAGTGGCTGTTTGTCACAGTGGACTTTTTGTTTATTTCTAAAATTGGCTTTTTTTTTTTTAACAGATAAGTGTAAAGCAGGAAATTACTTTCACTGATGTATCTGAGCAACTGATGAGAGACAAAAAACAAATCAGAGAGCCAGTAGACTTACAGAAAAAGAAGAAACGGAAACAGCGTTCTCCTGCAAAAGTAAGAGAATATTTTAAGGTGGTGGTCCCAAACTATTGCTTAATCTTATAGTCAGGAACTTGGCTGGACTATAAGTCTCATGTGGCTTAATAAAGTTGGACTGTTGCATCAGGAGTAAGGAAGAGATGCATGTCTGCATGGAGGTGGTAGGCCATTGCTTTAAAATTTGCACTTCCCTTTCACATCTTTTTTTTTTTTTTGGACAAACTTTTCTTACTCCATATCTCTCTTTTCTTTAAAAACTGATAATATGCAGTGCCCTTGCTTCTCATTCATGTTAGTCTTACTTATTTTAGTATTCCTGTTTCAGGAAAATTCAGTACCAATTGGTCATGAGAAAAAGGTTGTGCAATACCTGTGATATAGACTAGAATGTAAGCTCCATAAGAGCAGGGACTTCATTTTATTCAGAGCTATATCCCAAGAGCATGGAATAGTAGGCCTAAGAGACTCTCAGTAAATACTATGGGTGAATGAATGGCTTAGTAAATAAACAAGTGACCCATAAATACTATTAGGAATTGCCTGCCTTTTTTCCCTTCAATACAGTAGTAGCTGACTCTATGTATCATTTTGATATTCCTAGGACATCTTGGAACTCTGTATAATTTACAGTTATTTTTCATCTTTTGTTTTTCTAAAAAATTCTATAACATGATCTTTTTTATTTTGAGGGCTACTTTTGTATTTGTGATTTAAGTCATCATCATTATTTATGCATTTTGTGCACTTTTGGATACGTGGTATGCTGCGGTTTGTACTGGCTTGCCAGAGCTGATTAATAAGTTTTCAGGAATTTGGCAAGCTGACTCTGAAACCGTTGGTAATTTGAAATTAGCCACGGTGAGAATATTTATACCGTGGAAATCAGCATCCCTACTCTGTAACCCCTTAAAATGTTAAACATTTACCAATATGCTGCTTTGGGGATATATATAAATATGGTTACTGCAAAAATTTTTGAAAAATACGGAGATGAAAATAACCCATTTATTCTTAGAGATAAGTATTTCCGTTTTCTGCCATATTCCTTTTCTATTTTCAAATTTGTATAGGTTCATTGAATTTCCTGTTTGTAACTAGAGTATGTGAGCTATTTTTAAAGTTATTAAAGGTTTTTACAAATATTAGCTGCATATGTATTATTTTGATATGTCACATTATATTCAATGATTGCTATGTTGTTGGAAAGTTGTTTTCTCTTTGCCTTCATTTTAAATCATGTTGCACTTGAAATATTTGTGTATACATTTTCATGTACTGCTAAATCAAAAGGTGTGAACTTTTTAAAAGGTTTCTTTAAAAATTAAATAAGTAAAATAAGCAAATAAACAACCAAGCAAAATAAGTGAAGTTTCCTAATAATGTTACCCCTTCCAGCAATGTCCTATTAGTTACATTCCTGCCTGAAGTGGACCTAAGATGTCTGTCCATACCCTCTCATAACCTTGAGTATGAAACTTTGCTTCTTTTGTAACTTAAGATGAATGTCTCATTATAGTTTAAATTTTAATTTCTTTGGTTATTGGTCATACTAAAACTTGTGTGTTTTTCATAATTATTGACATTTTTATGTTTCATGTTTTGTGCAATCCGTTTATCTCCCTCCTCCCTGCTTCTTTCTTCCTTTTCTTTTCTTGGGGTTAATGTTTTTCTCAGTGATATATGATGCTTTAAAAAATTTACATTAATGAATAAATCAAGTTGTTTAAGGAAAATATTAATTTCTAAAATTATGATAGTGGTTATGTTACTTGTGTTCATTGCAAAATCTGTTTCAAATCTTTAAAACTTTTTATTTTGAGTATCTATAATGGGTTTATTTTTATTATCTTATTGGAGTATAATTGGTTTACAATGTTATGTTAGTTTCTGCTATGGAAAAAAGTGAATCAGTTATTTCAAGTCTTAAAAAAACAACATATGTAAGTTGTACATTTTCCTTGATACTTTATAGCCATGTTTTTCTGATACTATTTTTGATTGTAATTCTGAAATTCTGACTAAATCTTAGGTTATTATCTTCTTCAGGGGTGTTTGGAATTATGTCCTAAGTAATACAGATCTTATTTTTACAGAGTTTAAGTTTAGTTTTTGCTTATCTGATTTGAGATAAACTAATTTATAATGTATTATCGTAATACTCCTAAAGTCATTTATTTAATTTTATATATATATATATATATATATATTTATGTTGTTGCTGGATGAAAGAAATTTGGCCTAATTTGAGTATATTGCGTGTAAGAAGATGTTTTGGCCAGTCTTTTTAGACATTCTTAGGACAGTGAAATTACTGCAGATAATACATGGCAGACGGCTGTGAGAATAACAAAAACAAGAATTTTTACATTGTCCTGACCTATTACATGTGACAGGAGAGAGAATGGTTGTTGTCTGTTTTTAACCCTGGCCTTGCAGTGTCCAGATGAGTGGTTTGTGTCTGGATTCTCACAGCTTTGAACTTGTGTTTAAAAATTCACACTTCAGATTTTTCATTAAAGTAACTCTCCCCTTTTTGTATGAAGAGAAGGAAAAGCTTACCTCTTGCTTAGGAATCAGTGTTACTTGTTTTAAATTCCTTAAAAGCAACTGTAAGTCTCTCAAATAATTGTAGTGTATTATGCTTAGAGGCTTCCCCAGTGGCTCAGCAATAAAGAATCTGCCTGTACCACAGGAACCACTGCAGGAGATGCAGGTTTGATCCCTGGGTCAGGAAGATCCCCTGGGGAAGGAAATGGCAATCCACGCCAGTATTCTTCCCTGGATAATCCCATAGACAGAAGAGCCTGGTGGGCTATCGTCCACGGGGTCGCAAGAGTTGGACATGACTTGGCAACCACAACAACAATGCTTAGAGGACTCTACTCTCCACCAACACTTTTCACAAATCTTGAATTTTTGCCATTATGAAAATTTTGAGTATGTGTCCCCATTATATCATGTTAGATTGGGGATCTGCATAGGAAATATAGATGAAGTTACCTTGCAGACTTTAGTAAAAATATTGGAGCTTATATAGCCATATAGACCTGGCTCCCTTCCATATAAGCTTTGTGGTGAGAAATACTGCAATATTATGTCATCTTTAGCTGCCATGAATTTTAAGCAATAATTGCTTTCTGATCCTTTATCATATGGCAAAGCTTAGTCATCCTAAGGTAGATTTGATACTTGAAAATTGCCAGAATATATTCGGTAGCATGTCTAAAGAAGAGGGTTATCTTGGTCAAGTAATTTGATACTGTCATGGAATAAGTTTTATGAAAGTGAATTTTCTACATAATAAAAACTTGTCCCCTTTAAATGTTTAAATTTAGTTTTATTTCAACCACCTTGTTAGAAATCTTTAATGTTTTCTTTTAAATATAGTACATTTGAACATAATTCAGCTTTTAATGGTTTGGGGTTCATGTTATAAACATTAAAAAAAATCATATGTATCATAGTGAAACTCTCTGGGAGGACTGAGATGTTAGGTCCCCCCACCCCCACCCCCAACACACACACACTAGGAAATCCTAACTGCTAAGCTTTTCAGTTTTAAGTTTTTGGGTGTTTTTTTTGATTGCTTATAAGTGCTTCATCCTCTCATTTCTTAATGACATACTGTTCATTTTTACATTGCTAGATCTGTGGCCACTTAACATCACCTTCCGTTGACACTGTGTTCTTTTTTCCCCTTGTGGATTAGGACTATAGAGAACTACAGTTATTAGAAATGTATGAAAAGTCTTAGTGTACTTAATTCAGTCTCGGTGCATTCATGTCAGTGGTTCTTGTGGCTCTGCATTAGATCATCTGTAGGGCTTTTCCAGTTATAAATACTCAGGCCCCATTACCAGAGATTCTTACTAAGAGGGTTTCCATTCATACTAAAAAGAGTCCAAGATAATTGTAATTTACATTTAAGTTTGAGAATCTCAAGTCTTGATTTTGAAAGTTTCTGGATAAGGTATTGCCACCTGACTTTGCTATTGACTTGTTTTGTGAATTAAATGAGAATGTTTTCCACCACAGAAGAGTTTTATGAGGATTGTTGAGTTAACATCGATAAACTCTTAAGAATCCTTTCAGTAAAGATGTAACAATACTATCTTAACCCAGTATTATATACATCTTTTAGGTCTTTTCAAACTCCTTAATAGTGCTAGAGCAGAGTGCTTTTTGGTTACCTACTTCTTATTCTGAAATATATATCCTTTTCATTCTCTAAGCAGTTAATTTGAATGCCTATTAATGTGCCAGGATCTCTTATAGGGTACTGAAGAAAGGAACTGGGTTCAGTTCTTTGAAAAAAAAAAAAAATTCTAAAATGAGGAAAATTTAATTGAAAAGCAAGAAATAGAAATACTAGCTATTTGTCAGACTCTCTCCTGCATGCTAACTTGATTGTTGAAGGAGTAGCTTTAAGGTAAATAACTGATTGTAAGACTAGGGATGGAAGTATGAAATAGTACTTAAGAGAGAAACTGGAAAAGTATAAGTATTTTACTTATTTATCTAATTTCCCTAGGGAATTTTGAATTCTGGGTATATAATTTTTCCACAGAGCCAAACTATAAATTTTAAAAATATTTGGATGTACATCTTTCTTTTAAAAAACATCATACACATCTTTGCCTGATATTTAGGAAATCTGAGAGAAAAGACCTTTTCTAAAGCTCTGGGTCATTTCTCCTGAACACGAGTTACATATACCAAGCTTATGATACAGTGAATTTCATGTTCTTGGACTGGCAAAAACTTGCCATTTAGAAATGAAATTTGGTAATAAGTAAAACCAGGTACTGAGAGACAGTAAAAATCAGGGAGGATGAAAGAAAGGGACAGTGTGAAGATGGAATGTTAGTGATTACTAGGATGGTAGAGATGTTGAGGGTAGGTATTGCTGTGGGCTACTTTGTTGTTGTATGTCTTTGGGGTTGCACTGGTGTTCCATTTCTAGTTGGGTTTAGAGAGTAAAGGGAATTTTAGAAGATCTCATTTTCCAGTTGCAGTAAAATGTGATAGGTGAGAAATTTAGACTATTCTTCCAAATTGTTTTGCATTTTGGTGATTTATAAATCAATTGATTAAGAATGTATGGTAAAACCTATACTTATTAGTTTAGAATATACTTTAATAATTCCAGTATAGAATGAGGGAAATCATGTCTGCCTTTTAAGAGAACAAAACTTTCTCACTGAGGGCTGTCAGGTTTTAGCTAATTGGTGGCAGTGACCCTTGAAGAGTCAAAAGTCTCTGAATTGAATAGGCAGAGTTTAGTGCCTCGTTGGTTAAAAATTGGTATATTATTTAACATAGCAATTGCTATGTATATGGATAGCTGGCAGGGAACAGATTTGTCTCAGAACAAAAAATGTATTTGCTAATGGACTGTGAGATTAAGAAAGCAGATTGAGGAATTCATTTGGTATTGAAATATTTTGCTGAAAAATTCTGTTTTAAACTTGTGAAATGGTTAAGAAAACAATCAAGTATTTAGAGTATTGTTTAGACTATTACCAATTTCTTTACTCTTGATAAAGCCCAATTGCTTGATCTTTATAATTACCATATTTTTCCAAAAGTCGCAGTGACAGGAGTCAAGACAAATCATGTCTTGTCTTGCAGACACTTTAGGGTTTAAACTTGGAAATTTCACATGCTTCAGTTGTAATAGTGTTCATATGCTGAAGGAAAAAGAAAAAAACATTTTATGGTACTGTTAGCAAGTAAGACGGCTAATCTCTAAGGCAAATACACTTAATTGGTAGATCACATTTTACTAAAAGATCTGGAAAGGGTGTGGGCAGGAAAAGAAACCAAGTCTATACCAAGGAAGATAATTTTACCTGTGTTAATGAGCCATTTCTCTTCCACCAAGAAACTTTGTTCTTTACATACCCATTCTTTGCACACCTTTTTCTGTGGTGCTGCTTAGTGAATTTGCAGACACTTACGAATAGAAGTGGTAAGCTGTGAGCATGTTTGGCGTGGGTAATAGGTTGCCATTATCTATAGGCACTGAGTCTCACTATGTACAATTGGGTATTGGGGTTATAGTGGTGAATAAAACAGGCAAAATCTGTCGGTTATACGTGAAAACAGATTACAAGTTAGAAGACCCAGTGGTGGTCTTCTGTGGCAAGATAATTTTCTTCTGTGTCTTTTGTACAAAGATGTGTGTTCTCCTGGCCTAAGAAAAGAAGAAAATAATATAAAATTCAATGTAAAATGTCCACCAATTTAATTTTTTTGTCATTGAACTTATAAATATGCTAGATTTTTTTCAATCTCCTTATTCACAAGAAAGTGTTTGCTCTTTCATCCATAAAATCCACCTTGAATTAAGGCTTGGAGTCTACAGTGAAAGGCAGTATTACCTCCAGTGAGAAAACAATGACCTAGAACTCCTTAACTCTTCATAAAAAGGCTTTGTACAGTCAAGGATTATATCCGTTTCACATTAAGTAGATTGGGCCAGATTTGTCCCTTGCAGAGCTTTTCCGTGTAGTTGCTATGCCACAGAAAGCTATTGAGCTGCCTTTTTTTTTTTTTTTTGGCACTTGGATCTTATTTGTTATCAACATATGAGAAAAAAATACCTGGTGCTATCCTGTTTTTATTGTTTCGTATAAAATGTTTAACATCTTTTTGTTACTGGTTTTATGTTAGGAATATTTTAAGTCATGTTTTAAAAGATTTTGGGTTTTTTGTTTGTTTGTTTGTTTTACACAGTGTTAACTTGAATATTATTTTGTGACTTGGAGGGGTTGAAAAAATTTTAGACTGACCAGAGATGAAACTTTCCATTCTCACTGACTCTTCAGGAAGCTGTGACACCCACTTGCGTTCTCCTGCCAAATGTTTCCCTCTGTGACTTTGGTGCATAGACTTTGAAGCATTGTTGACCACTTTGGCAGTTTGCCCAGAACCCACATGTCCTGTATAATTAGCATAATAATTACCATTGATTTACATACAGTATAGTCTGAAATGTGTTCCTGAATTTAAACTAAAAAAATATTTTTTAAAAAACTAAAGCCCTTTTTCCTTACCTAGTCCCTCTGAGTTTTGGGATGGGGGTCATAGCTGTGTATCTACAGGCCCTAGTCGATTCCCACAGGCCTCTGTGTTTCTTAAGATGCCTGTTAGATTCCTGTATTCTGTGTGTGACGCCGTTTCTCGGCTTCTACTCTCTGTGCTCCCACCTCCACTACTGTTTCCTTCTTCCTTGCCATATTCCTCCTGATCTTACCTCCTAGTTTTCTTTGTTTCTTATGTTCACATCATGTTTTGTCATCTTTCTTCTCTCCTCAATAATGAAAAAAGGGATTATTTGTTATTTTTACTCTGCCACGTGGCTGGTGAGAGAGGCAGTTTAAATGTTGCATGTTGGGCAAATGGTTGTTAAACTGGAAGACATGAACCCCAAAAGTGAACTTCTCTCTGGCATTGTTTAGACCTTGCTCAAGTTACTGTCAGCCTCAAGAAGCACAGGCAGATAAGGTTGATGTCTTTGTCACCTGCCTTCCTTCCCCCATAACCCTCTAATTTATTAAGGAATATGCTTAACCATAGTTCGGTAGTCCTAGAATAATCTTAGAGGTCCTTAACAGAACCATTCTGACTCCAGATCGTATGCTAGGATGACTTAAAAACAGTTTTCCTTTTTATTTCTTTAAGAAAAAAAGAAAAAGGAAAATGTAATAGGTAAGCATTTATATGGTTCAGAAAAATACTTTAAAGTATGTTTAGTGTAAAGTCTCTCTCTTACCATATCTTCTGCCAAGTTCCTCAGCCATGACAACCAAAGTTATATACATTTATGTACATCCTTCTCAAATAGCTTTTATGCATATGCAAACAAATATATATTGCTGTATGTATTATCTTATATTCAAACTTAACAAAATTATATCCTAGATTCTAAACCCTGCTTTCTTTTTTTTTTAACTTAAGGATAAATCCTGGAGCTCTTTCTATATAAGTATATAAAGAGCTTTCTCATTTTATTTCACAACCATGTAATATTAAGTTGTATTCATTTTTCATGATTTATTTAACCATTCCTATCTGATTGATATTTATACCATGTCTAGAATATAAGACTTGTACTGCATATGTGATATTTTAAAATTGAAAATAAAGCTATACTCATCCTAACAGAGAACACTTAGGGACTCTATTAGACATCAGCTTTGGAGAGGAGAGTACACAATGCTGAAATTTTACTTAACCAGCTTCCAAGGCTTTATTAGTAATTTTTACCCACTCTGAGTCACATTTTACTTTCTTCAAATAATGATAAAATTATTCCAATAGCCCTCTCAAGATTATCTAGGAAAAAAATACTTCATAATCTCTGGTGACCACTGTTTGCATTAAAAGGCATTATCTTTTTTATAATTAGTATTACATTTTAAAATTTTCTTTCTTTTGTTTTGCCTTTTTTTTTTTTTTAAACCAGATCCTTACAATAAATGAGGATGGATCACTTGGTTTGAAAACCCCTAAATCTCACGTTTGTGAGCACTGCAATGCTGCCTTTAGAACGAACTATCACTTACAGAGACATGTCTTCATTCATACAGGTATTTCTTGAATTAAAGTGGGCTTATAGCCATTAAAATTATTATCTTTGCTATTTTCATCTTCTTGTAAATGTCATTCATTCCTAAGACTGTAGTTAACCTGGCATTTCAAATCAGATTTCATAGGCCAGGATGTCACAAGGAAACCAAGAAAAACTTTAAATGAGAAAACAATTAGCATGGATGTGCAAAATTAATTAGTTTAGTTGAACACTTTATTTGGCTTAATGTATTCTTTTTAACCAGAGAAACAGTGAAAGAATGAACTATTAAAAGCTGGTCAACATTTATTTTTCTGTATAAGATGTCCAGATGGAATTTGAAATGTGAATTTGGAATCAAATATAAATCAAAAGTTAGACCATAAATTTGTGGAGATCAGAGCAAAAGACTGATCACAGATCTTTGGGGAAATATTACTAGACATATAAGTTGAGTTAAAGGGTGGAGAAGGAGACAAAGTAATAAATAATAAGGTAGATTTGGTGAACTGGTGAAATACACCCAGAAACCAAAAGAGGAGAGAATTCCAAGGAGGGTATGATCAATAACTGCACAACCTTCTGAGAGGAGAGCAAGAGAGAGCAAGAGCAAGAGAGAGAACTGAGAACAGATCACTAGAATAAACAGCAAGGAGATCATTAGTATCTTAAAGCAGAGTATAAGGGTTAAAGGACAAATGGGTGGTGAAGAATTTGAGACATAGGTTGGACTATGAAAGGAAAGGCTCCAACAGAGAAGGAATATTTGAAGAGACAGGATTATTATTTTTTTAAAGAGGATGTTTAGAAAATTTTGAAGGTTCTAGAGAAAAAAGTGAAAAGGCATAAAGTGGTGGTTAGCCAGGGAGAAAAAGGTAGGTGGATCTTCCTCCACAGAGAAAGAAAAGCTGTTTAAGACACTTGGTAACCTGTGGAGGCCTTTCTGGCCTCATGAGTTTTAAATTCTATTGTAAATTGTTTTATTTATTTACTTTTTTTTTTTCCCTTGAAGGATATGAATCATTCAGTCTCATTTTTGTGTGGTTGTGAGAATGTGAATTTTTAAATCTTGGGGGGGGGGAGATTGAGAGGAAATAAAATTCTATTAATAGTATAAAACCTTTGTATGCGTAATTTGCAATTTTTCAGAATTTGGGCTTCTAAGATTTCTCTTTCCTCAGAAATAGTTAACTCTAAACTGTGTTTTATTCAGTAACTAATTTGTGGATGTGAAATTATTTTAAGGTGAAAAACCATTTCAATGTAGTCAATGTGACATGCGTTTCATACAGAAGTACCTGCTACAGAGACATGAGAAGATTCATACTGGTGAGTGTTGCCACCCTTACTAGGGTTGTTAAAATTACCATTTCAAATATAGGGAAGAATTTTTAATAAGTAGCAACAACTTGTTGCCTCTTTGGTAATTTTGTTTAAGAGTATTTATCATAGCTCATCTTTTTTTCTTTCTTCAGTAAATCAATGTTAACTGTTAAGACTTGGCTTACTGTTTTAGCCTAACAATTTGCTTTGAAGTAAAGTTTCATAATAACTTAAGATATGTTTAAAGTGACAAAGGGAAGGAAGGAAGGAAGTTTTTGTGAAATAGTTGTTTCCGTAGATGTTTAACAGGTTTAGAGTAGGTAAAATGATCATTTGCGATAATTAGGGGGGAGGAAGCAAAATGCCTGAGTCTTAAATAGCAATAACACTCCCCCCACCCCTATTTCATGTATACAGCTTACTATCTCAAGAGAGTTATAATCTTATAAATTGGAAACTTCCAATTTTTCATTCAGGTTGTTAAGGATTTAGAAACAAATATTTTGGAAGAGTACTATAAAAGAACCCCTACTTTTAAAAGTTGAGCCTCATTTTAGAGCAAATGTTTATTTGCATTTATTCTTTTTTTTTTTAACAAATGTAAAGCCAAATTTTATATGTGACCTTAACTTAGTATATTGTTAGCTTTTGACATCTGTAAGCACAATGAAAAGTGTTTCTTTATAATTTATTTCCAGCATTTTGCCTTTTTGTGATGGAGTGAAAGAGTTGGTAAATTTATATAACTTTTGTTCTTACGTTTAAGTAGAATTGAAAAATGATAGTGCTAATATTTAAGTATTGAAAATACTGAAGTTCCTCGTATACCTCCGTATGAAGTAGTCGAGCAGCCGCCTGCCCAGTGTTGTTACTTAGTTGTGTTCTCATGGAACCTGCAGTCCCTGTGAAAGGGGGTCCTTGGACAGTGTATCATGGAGAAGCAGCAAGCTTTTCTGCCTAGTAACTTTCCTTAACTCTGTTTGCCCCTAACGAACATGAATGTGGCTGGTTCCCTGTGCAGCACATTTTTATGCTTTGATGTTCTACTTTTCAAAGATCATTATGCACACCACTCATTTCAGTTTCTTAAGTAAACATTATTCACCATTTCCAGATGGAAGGAAGTATACAAGGCACTTGGGAGGAAGAACAGCTTTATTGATTTTGTATGTGTGTTTGTGTGTGTGTGACTTACATGGCTAAATTAAAATTTTACACAATAATAAAACCCAATCAGATAATGATAAATGAAAACAGTTAAGTATTTTTATATGTTTTTAATGCCTATTAGATTTTAATGATTTAATGATTCATTCAACAAACATTTATTGAGCTGGCAGTGTTTTTCAGATACTAGAAATAGAGGATAATAAAAGGTAGCTTCCATGGAGTTTGCATTCTTTTTTTAATTTCCACTAGAGTATAGTTGATTTACCATTTTGTGTTAGTTTCAAAGTGTACAGCAAAGTGAATCAGCTATGCGTATACATACATCCACTGTTTTTTCAGATTCTTTTCCCATTATAGGCTATTACCAAGTATTGAGTAGAGTTCCCTATGCTATACAGTAGATTGTTATTAGCTATGTATTTTATATATAATAGTATGTTTATGTCATTCCCAGTCTCCCAATTTATCCTTGCCCTCCCTTATCCCCTGTTAACCATAAGATTGTTTTCTACATCTGTGACTCCTGTTTTGTAAATAAGTTCATTATGATATTTGTCTTTTTATCTGGTTTCACTCAGTATGATAATATCTAGGTCTATTCATGTTGCTGCAAATGACATTATTTTGTTCTTTTTTATGGCTGAGTAATATCCCATTGTCTATATGTGCCACATCTTTATCCATTCTTCTGTTGGTGGACATTTAGTATTGCTTCCATGTTCTGACTCTTGTAAATAGGGCTGCAGTGAAAAGTATGGTTTTTCTCTAGGAGTGGGATTGTTGGGTCATATGGTAGTTCTATTTTTAAAGGAACCTCCATACTGTTGTCCATAGTGGCAATACCCATTTACATTCCCACCAGCAGTGTAGGAGGGTTCTCTTTTCTCCACACCCTCTCCAGCATTTATTGTTTGTAGATTTTTTGATGATGGCTATTTTGACGAGTGTAAGGCAATACCTCATTGTAATTTTGATTTGCGTTACTCTGATAGCAATGTTGGAATTTACATTCTAATGTGAGAGATACACATGTAAAGCCCACTGTAGTAAGTGTTGTAGAGTTTTGTACAAAATACTGTTGTACCCTGAAGAAGAGCCAGATATGCTGCTTTTGAAGACTACATAGTGAAGGCAATAAAGAAAAACTGGGAGGCTCAGTTGAGAGAATGTGTTTGAGTCTGAAAAAAAGATTTTCAAAACATTACCAACCCTTATTGCACCCTGTTATTTTCTATTCTGTTCTAGTAGCCAGTTCTTTTTTACAGTGCTGGTTACAATTTAGTGATACCAGTTTGGAAAAATAATTGTGCTGGGCCTTGGGCTGTCTTGAATTTCAACAGGTTATGTTGGATAGTTCATGTTTATTGAAAATTTACTAAGACTCGACATTGAGCTAAATGTTTGTTAAATGTCTCATTTAGTCTTTATACTAATCTTGAAAGGGAGATGCTATTATTACCATTCCCGTTTTTTTAGATGAAGAAGCAGTAGGATGCACACAGAAGTTAAGAAGCTTTCCTAAATTTATATAATCTAGTATATGGTAGAGCCAGGATTATAGCTCAGGTTTCTGCAATTCCAGAGCACACATGTAAAATCACTAATTGTGAAGAATGACCAGAAGCAGAATGATGTTGTTTGGCCTTTGGGAGTTTTCTTGCTCTGCCACTAAGCTAGTTATGGCTTAGCCTTCCTTTGTGTTTAGTAACACCTAAAAGGGGTGGAAGCAAAGGCCGGAGTTCTCAAGGTACAAAAAAGAAGTGAAGTCGCTCAGTCATGTCCGACTCTTTGTGACCCCGTGGACTGTAGCCTACCAGGCTCTTTTCGTCCATGGAATTTTCCAGGCAAGAGTACTGGAGTGGGTTGCCATTTCCTTTTCCAGGAGATCTTCCCAACCCAGGGATCGAACCCTTGTCTCTCACATTGCAGGCAGACACTTTACCATCTGAGCCACCTGGGAAGCATTCCAAGGTACAGAGACAGGCAATTGAGTGGAACCAGTCAAACCAGTCACTTTGGTTCTTTAACAGAGAAATTTCTTTTGAAGAGAAATGCAATTTTGTTCATTATTACCACCCCTCACCCCCCAAGTGGAACTGATATAAAGGAAATAAATTTTCCTTAATTTCATTGTTCTTGATTCTTTTTATGTACACCATTTCTGAAGATAGTAAGATATTTTTGTCCTGTTACCAGGTTACTTATAAGCTGTACTGAGCTGGAAATACATGTATAAAACAACATAGATATTCTCCATCATTTATTATTTTGTTCTTAGAGTTCTTTATTTCATCTTTTAAAGGCCTTTTATTTTTGGAGGGGATTGTGCCTAAAGTTTGCCAATGTCTAGACTTTCTCTGTAGGTCTTTATTTAGAAGAATGCATTGAAATAATTAGCAGTAAAAAAGCTTTTGCATATATTGTTTATCCATTTTTTAATTGTCAAGAAAGTAATGTCACCTATCTCCTGAACCTTAAAGGTTGTGTGGTGAGAAGAACTACCAGTTCTTACAAGCTTTATTTTCCTTATAGCCTCCCTCATCCTCTTTATACTGTCACCTCAAGTCTCCCAGCCTCTGAGCCTATGTCTGTTCCATTTACAAGATGGTTAAAAATCAGTACCTGCTTGTCTGTGCTTGTTACCAATTAAGAAATCTTCTGTGGCTTTTAAAACCCAGAAACCTAGCTTGATTTGGTTTTCAAACTGAAAAAATTTAAACTCAGCCTGGACAGGTTATTATTACTTGATTGTTTGCTAAATTTGAACTGGCCTATGAAATAACTAGGGTAAAATACCAACGCTGATCCCTGAACATTTGATTCAAGCTCTGTTCTTTTAGCCTAAGGCACTGAAACTGTCAAAAGTCAGATATCCTTGGGACTGCTAATTTTGGCAGTCATGGGAGATTTGTATCTTTTGGGAGTGTATTATAGATTTTGTGGATATGGGAGATAAGGTGAGGATTTGAAGCCAAGGCTGAAGATAATAATCCTAATGATTGTTTTGGCTAGGGTCAGAATTACTGGTAAGGTATACACCAAAGGTAAATATTCATCACTGGAGGATTTACCTTGTGATCAGATGCCTGTATCTAAGGTGCTTTTTCCTTTGCATTTTCTAATGCATGTGTTCTTTCTCTCATCACTTTGTCACCGTTTTAGCCTAAGGAAATTCCATCTTATTGCCATGAGTAGGGTCTGGGGGGTTTGAAGAGTAAAGAACTTTAATTTTACATTAATTTTCTTAATTCCTTCAAGTAGTAAGCCACAGAATACTTACTCTAATATTCTGACTATTATAGCAAATTATGGCTATTTTCTATAGTTGTGGCAATTTTCATAATGTTTTTTATTTTATTAGTAAAAATGTTATAAAATAATTTCTATATTTGGGTAAGTTTTTATAAAGTGATTTTCTTCCCAAAATAAAAGGGATTTTGAAAATAAACCAAATCATTTAGAATTATACATATTTATTAGGTTTCTTTTCTCACAAAATTCTTTTTTAAGGCTTTAGATCTTGAATGTATGCAGTTCTATAGATGAAAATGTAGCAAGAAGCACTAGAAAATCAGTCTTCTAAGTTGGCATTCGTAATATCTGAAAACATGCATTGATCTTCTTTTCCTCTTGACTGTGACTTTTATTCACAACTATGTTAAATAGCTGAATGACAATATTATTATTATTATTATTTTTAAAACCAGTTGGGCTAGTGAGGTGGAGTCAGAGAGCGTGTTGATTCACCCTTGACTAAGTTTGTTCAACACTTTGTATTTCCTTCCGTATGGTTCAATTATTGACAAAAATTAATTTACCTCTCATTATTTTGAAGCCTTAAATTACTGTTTATTAGCATAATAGAGAAGTTTATAAAAAGAAAATGTTATAGACCTAGTTAAACTCGTTATTTGTGGCAAAGAAGGTACTGAATACTGTTTGGGGTACTGAAAAGGTTGCATACAGTGTGAGCTCCTGGCATTGTGCTTGCTGAAGCCAGACAGCACTGGTGCAGACAGAGCTTGCCAAGAAAGATTAAGCAGGGAAGTACAGATTGCTGTTACTGACATTCTCTGGTCTAACAGTTTTCAGAAGCCAGATTTTTTTTCTTTGCAAAACTGTTAATAATCCATATTAAACAATATGATAATGTAAAACATAAAAGTTTTAAGACTGTTTATTTAACAAAATATCTCAGAATATAAAAAAATCATACACATGCACATATGCATGTATGTATAAAAAGTATACCATAAGTTTTTTAAAGTATTTTGTGGGGGGATAGGAGAAGTCATCCAGAAAGTTAACTCCATTTAAACATACCTTAGAACTGAAATAAAAAGAATCAGAGGATTTATAATGAAAGTTGGATTGTTTTCAGTTAGTTATATGCATTTTGTGTGTGTGAGTGTTCTTCCCCTCAAATCCATGTCAGTTTATAGTGTCTGTAGTTAAAAGAAAAATGTCTACCATTTGTTTTGATAGGTTTCTAGTTTAACAAATTGGGAATCTCTTGAAATAGTCTCATTCTTATTTATGTGTAATTATTGAATGGATGAACATGTGAATCACATGACTCACAATTTGACATATGCTACAAATAGTACCCGCCTGCCAATGCAGGAGACGTAAGAGAAGCAGGTTTGATCCCTGGGTCGGGAAGATCCCCTGGAGGAGGTCATGGCAGCCCACTCCAGTATTCTTGCCTGGAGAAGATCATGGACAGAGGAGCCTGGGGTCGCACAGAGTCAGACACGACTGAAGCAACTTAGCACACAGGCATGCAAATAGCAGAGACCACATGTCCTTTAGGAATTCGGTTAAAATAGACCAATGAGGGTTTAGATTGGTTGGCCCCGTGAGTTAGATTTAGTTCATGTGTGACATGTGAGTCAAGTGTCATCACAGGAACTATGAAGCAGAAGCATGATGGTTCTAGGACTGGGGAAGAAAAATCTGGGATGTACTGAAGTTGGGAATCTTTGGGGAAGGATAGGTAGGCAGATACACAGATAATTTGGAAACACAGAACAGCACGTCAGAAATCACGCAGACAAGAAGCCACTAGGATCATTGCAGATGGTGGGTAACAGGAGAAGTAGTGTGTCAGATTTACTAGTTTAGAAGAACCAGGAGAAGGAGGTACTTTAAAATAGTTAAAATGCTAGAAATTCCTAAAAGTCACCATTATAAACCTAATAATACTGTCAGATTTATTGAATACCTATTTTCTGCCAAACACTGTATTAAACACAGTACATAAATTATCTTGCTTTAATCATCAGAGCAGTTCTGTGAAGAGGGTACTATTCCTTTTTTTTAAAAAAACAGATAAGGAAATATAGGTTAAGATGATTAAGAAATCTAACCCAGTGTATAAATAGTTCAGTTAATGACATACAGTTCAGTCTTAAGAGTTCTTGCTCTTAACTGCTATGCTATTGAAAGAGTAAAGCAAGCACCAGGAAGATTTTTAGTTCACAAAAACTTTGGTTTCAAACATGGAGGTTTTTATTTTGTTCAGGAAGGAGAAGAGCCATTCCTGGGCCTGGCCTTACAACTTGCAGCAAGGCAGTTGGGTATGTCTGAATGAGAAAAGTCTATGGATGTAGGAGTAAGAACAAAGGCAAGACGAACAACATGTAAAGGGCCATTCTGAGTAGAGCAGAGAGGGGTAGACTAGAAAGCGTGATTTTAGAATTATGTTGTTAAGCTTGGATGCCAAGCAGAGGGGTGTCAAATTTATCCTGTAAGCATTATAAAAAAGCAGTGCATTTAACTGCCATGTTGGAGGAACGTTATTGTTTTGTGACGAAAACTAGAAATTTGATGTGTGTTACTTTTTTGTTAACTATGTATAACTAATATTAGAAATTATAGCTTAGATAATGTGCACATTTATTAATCAGGTTTAGTTTTAGTATTAAAAAATCATTTTAAACATATAAAACAATTGTTAAGCTTCATGAAATATAATATAACTTCAATTTTCACCAGGTTTATGAGAAGTAGGCAAAATTTGGAGACCACTGAATATTACTATGAAACAAAGAAAATTAATTTTGCTGGGCTTTAGAGCCTCTTTTTCTTTGAGCAGTTTAGGATGAGCTAATTTTTAGAAAAAGGGCTGAAAAAGGACCCCCAGAATTTAGCTTCACACATAGAACTTTCTAATTTTGTTACTTCTGACAGCAGTTTCTCATTTTTGATGTTTTGCTTTTTCTTTTTTAACCATTTTCAGTGTGGTTAGTCTAGAACAAGATAAGTTTCTCTACTCTTTCTCTTGTTCATTTGCCTTTCCTTAATATGGCTTTTTCTCTGCCTCCTCCCTGTTCTTCAAATTATTTTGCATTCTGTAGAAGATGAAGCTTTAAGACAGTTGAGTCTGGATCCGATGTTTTACAAATTCTTTGACATCATATTCTTTTGGAAGAATACTTAATTACTTAAACACCTGAAGACCTTCAGGATTCTCCAGTTTTGAAGCTGCCTTTTGGACAACTGCTTATTGTTCGAGAACCCAGTTGGGTAGATGTTAGATGACTGCATTCATGACTTTCAAATCTTGAATTTATTAAGTTTCAGATGTCTGGATAGGCTGACAACACATTTTAAAAATTTGTTGATAAAGTTTTTAATTTCACTGACTGAATGACATTTAGGCTTAAAATTCGTATATTTTAGTATTATATTTTTTATTTGGCCCTTTTGGTGAAAGAGTGACTGACAAAATGTAGTATTTGATATGGACTCAGTCATCGCAAAGAAATTGGGTTTAAAATATTTAGGGCAATCTAAATTTGCTTATCAAGGTCATTCGTTTTTAATTTTTCTGGATACTTTTAAGATCTTTAGTTGTTGATCCAAAGAGTCTCTGTTTTTTAAAACAATGCCTAAAGTCTCATCATTTTCAGCCCCCATCTGAACTGTATGAAAGTGTCTTGATAATAATAATAATAATAATAGCTTCTGCATATTTTGTAATTTGTTTTGCTTTTCTATAGATCTTTTAGGGAGATGATGCTCTTATGAAAAATGGAGTCATAGGACTGACATCCTAATGTAGTACTAGGTAGTTACTTACTGATACATCCAGCTTCTCCCAGGGCTGCCTTTATACTGTTTGCTTTATTAGTTGTTGATAGAAGTACTTCTTACTCTTTATTTACTACTTGGCTACGTTAAAAAGCTGATAGACAAATTAAGCTTATTGACCCCCCAACCTGTCCTGGTATATTTTCATCCCTCTGTAAATTCTTTTACAAGGCCTAATTGATTCTTCTTTACCTACATTTCATTAACTATTTTGACTTTTACTTTCTAAAGATATTTAAAGAATTAATGCTTTCAGTGTGTTTTTCAAATTATTCCAGAAAATGTATTCATTCGGCTCTCAATTACCTTAGGGAATTGATCAGATTGTACATTATTTATTTAAAAATTAAAAAGACAAATGCAGCTGTGAAAAAATTATTATCAACACAAAAAGAGCAGGATATTTATTGCCCTGCTTTGAATGACATGGTGTTCTATATAGGCTTGTTGTGCTTATAGAATTGAGATACTCTCTTCATCCTTAAAAATCAGTTGGATATATTCTTGCCTACTTCATCTAGCTTTTAGTTCTTTATAGTTGGATAGAGAGGAGAGGGACATGGAGTCTGATCAGCTGAAACTCGAGGGTCTTAAGGTCTAACTTTATTCCTATAGAAAATATCCCTGTTCTTAAGGTGTTTTATTTTTTATATGAGAATTGGGGACAAAGGACAACAGACTCATGGAACCTGGAACTGAAAGATACTTTAAAATGTTAGGGTTCAGTGACAAATGCAAGAGTTTTCCTTATGTCGAAGCCATGGACATAAATATTAGGGACTGGTCAGGAGACACTTGAGGGGCTGCTGTTAATGGGATGAAAAGCTAAGAAAGGGTGGAGAAGAGAATGATTATTGTGTGGAGTGGTGGTGATCACCTACCAAAAGTATTGCTTGATGTTCTGCTTAATCACTGAGAGTTCTAGATTATTATTTAGTGGGAGAATTTGCTCAGTGACTCAGTAATGTTACCTAGGCTTTTTTTGATATTAAAAAGAAAAAGATTGCCTCTAAGAGATAGACAATAGCAAAAACTCTTAGCAGAATATCTTTTGGGGCCTTTTCTCCCCTTGTATTTCATGTGGTATTTTCTGTCTCTAAGCTATTGCATTAGTATTGTTTTATGTTTTAGATGACAGTTCTTGAGCTGTAAGTAAGTCCCTGAATATTTTGTATAAAGTTTGCATTAAGTCATTAACTGTGATGAATTGAGAGTTGAAACTGCTGCTCTTAATAGTCCTGATTTATTTGCTTAGCAGTGTTTTATTGTTGTTACTCAGTTGCTCAGTTGTCTCCGACTCTTTGGGATCCCTAGGACTGCAGCACGCTAGGCTTCCCTGTCCTTCACCATCTCCCGAAGCTCGTTCAGACTCATGTCTATCGAGTTGGTGATGCCATCCTACCATCTCATCATCTGTCATCCCCTTCTCCTCCTGCCTTCAGTCTTGCCCAGCATAAGGGTCTTTTCCAATGGAGTCAGTTCTTCACATCAGGTGGCCAAAGTATTGGAGCTTCAGCCTCAGTCCTTGCAATGAATAGTCAGCACTGATTTCCTTTAGGATTGACTGGTTGGATCTCCTTGCAGGCCAAGGGACTCTCAAGAGTCTTCTGTAACACCACAGTTCAAAAGCAGCAATTCTTTGCCACTCCGCCTTCTTTATGGTTAACTCGCACATCCATACATGACCACTGGAAACCCCATAGTTTTGACTGTACAGACCTTTGTTGACAAAGTAATGTCTCTGTTTTTTAATGTCCTGTCTAGGTTTGTCATAGCTTTTCCTCCAAGGAGCAAGCATCTTTTAATTTCATGGCTGCCGTCGCCATCTGCAGTGATTTTGGAGCCCAAGAATATAGTCTGTCAGTTTCCATTGTTTCCCCATCTGTTTGCCATGAAGTGATGGGAACTGATGCTATAATCTTTGTTTTTTGAATGTTAAGTTTTAAGTCAACCTTTTCACTCTCCTCTTTCACTTTCATCAAGAGGCTCTTTGGTTCCTCTTTGCTTTCTGCCGTAAGGGTGGTGTCATCTGTATAACTCAGGTTATTGATATTTCTCCTGGCAGTCTTGATTCCAGCTTGTGCTTCTTCCAATGCAGCGTTTCTCATGGTGTACTCTGCAATTAAATAAGCAGGGTGACAATATGCAGCCTTGATGTACTCCTTTCCCAGTTTGGAACCAGTCTGTTGTTCCATATCAGGTTCTAACTGCTGCTTCTTGACTTCCATACAGGTTTCTCAGGAGGCAGATAAAGTCGTCTGGTATTCTCATCTCTTGAAGAATTTCCCACAGTTTGTTGTGATCCACACAGTCAAAGCCTTTAGTGTAGTCAATAAAGCAGAAGTAGATGTTTTTCTGAAATTCTTTTGCTTTTTGTATGATCCAGCGGATGTTGGCCATTTGATCTCTTGCTCCTCTGCCTTTTCTAAATCCAGCTTGAACATCTGGAAGTTCATGAGCTGTTGAAGCCTAGCTTGGAGAATTTTGAGCATTACTTTACTGCATGTGAGATGAGTGCAATTGTGCTGTACTTTGAGCATTCTTTGGCATTGCCTTTCTTTGGGATTGGAATGAAAACTGACCTTTTCCAGTTCTATGGCCACTGCTGAGTTTTCCAAATTTGCTGGCATGCTGAGTGCAGCACTTTCACAGCATCATCTTTTAGGATTTGAAAAAGCTCATCTGGAATTCCATTACCTCCACTAGCTTTGTTCATAGTGATGCTTCCTAAGGCCCACTTGACTTTGCACTCCAGGATGTCTGGCTCTAGGTGAGTGATCACACCATTGCAGTTATCTGGCTCATGAAGATCTTTTTTGTATAGTTCTTCTATGTATTCTTGCCACCTCTTCTTAATGTCTTCTTCTCCTCTGTTAGGTCCATACTGTTTCCGTACTTTGAACCCATCTTTGCATGAAATGTTCCCTTGGTATCTCTAATATCCTTGAAGAGATCTCTGGTCTTTCCCATTCTATTGTTTTCTTCCATTTCTTTGCATTGATCACTGAGGAAGGCTTTCTTACCTCTCCTTGCTATTCTTTGAAACTCTGCATTCAGATGGGTATATCTTTCCTTTTCTCCTTTGCCTTTTGTTTCTCTTCTTTTCTCAACTGTTTGTAAGGCCTCGTCAGACAACCATTTTGCCTTTTTGCATTTCTTTTTCTTGGGGATGGTTTTGATCACTACCTCCTGTATAGTGTTACGAACCTCGTCCATAGTTTTTCAGGCACTCTATATATTATATCTAATCCCTTGAATCTCTATGTCACTTCTACTGTATAATCATAAGGGGTTTGATTTAGGTCATACCTGAATGGTCTGGTGGTGATATTCTCTGCTTTCTTCAATTTAAGTCTGAATTTTGCAATAAGGAGTTCATGATCTGAGCCACAGTCAGCTCCAGTCTTGTTTTTGCTGCCTGTGCAGAACTTCTCCATCTTCGGCTGCAAAGAATATAATCAATCTGATTTCGGTATTGACCACGTGGTGATGTCCATGTGTAGAGTTGTCTCTTGTGTTGTTAGAAGAGGGTGTTTGCTATGAGCAGTGAGTTCTCTTGGCAAAACTCTGTTAGCCTTTGCCCTGCTTCATTTTGTATTCCCAAGACCAAACTTGCCTGTTATTCCAGCTATCTCTTGCAGTGCTTGGGTTTTAGATGAATTAATTAGCTATTGAAATTTTTTCCACTACAGAAAAGTAACTTCTGAAACAAATTCCAGTCTTTCTTTTTTTCCTTAAATTAAAAAATTGCTTTTGTAATGAGATATGTTAGTAATCCCATTATGTTACTGTAGCAGATGATGAGAGTCTGAACTAACGAACAAAACATTAATACAGCAGGACGGTAGAAGTCTAATGAAATAACTTTGAAAGACATTTTAAAGGAAGAATAAATATAGATGAAGTTTAATAACAATTTAAATGGAAGGAACTAAAGGAGCAAGACTTTTTAAGCTTTTATTGTGGAAGCTTGGTTTTTAAATAAAATCTTGCATGAAGCAGCGTCAGTAGTCAAGGCAGATAATTTCACATGGTTTCCTTGACTCTTGATAAGTTGACAGATGTTTCCAGTACTACTTAGTTGTTATTTATTCAAGGAGACAATGCCACATTTCAAACAGCTAAAGTAGTAGCCTCTCTGGAACAACATAGTCAAGAATATTTTTTAAATGGAATTATATACATTTGGCTGAATTGCATGGTATGTAAATTAAATTTCAAAGCTTTTTTTAAAAAGTACCTGAGAAAACATATTTCAATATAAGTGCAGTGTGAACTGCACCAAGATGTGTTGTTACAACTAATGGTGGGAGAAATAAGTGTGGAGCAGAAAGAAGTTCAGCTGGCCTAATTTACAAAACTTGAGAAAATGTATAGCATTTAAAGCTTATGGTTGTTCATTGCATTATATGATCAGACTTTCTAGTGAAAAATGTTTGAATATATTATGTGTCATTGAGCTAGATCAACAGCAAACTTCATTTGCTCTGGTGGACTTCTGGTGGAAGTTTTGTAAATAGAAACTGAATATGCTGACTCTTCTACTGTACAACTATTTAATATCTTAAAATTGGTAAAGTTTTATTGGAAGTGTTTGCATGTAGGGCCAAGGTTAGATTCTTTTTGTGGGGGCAGGGTGAGAACAACCACTCTCTACCACTATTATTTGAATATTGAAGAATGACTTTGGAAAATTAGGTTTCGCTAAAGATGTGAAAATTCAACCTACAAGGGGAAAACAGTACTTACAGTGAAGCTTCTACTGTGGTAAAGTCATTTTGACAGCTGTTAATGTTGACTCACAAAATGCTGCTTTATATACTTTAAATGTTGTTACAAATTACAGGAAGTGCAATCTCCTTTCCCACACAAGTATGGGGCAGATATTTTCCAAGTTCAAGCTACACTCTGATCAGTTTTTGGACCTTGTTACAAATGCAAAGGAAATTTCCATATTTCAAAACTAATTAAATTGTAACTCTACCTAATCTTCAGTTGGAAATAATCTATGATGTAATAGTATGCTGAAAAGACAAATAATTAAGAAAAGAATCTAATAGAATTCTGTATATCTCTTCCAAGTGTTGAATAATTCTTGAAATTACATTTTCATGGATATCAGTGCCTATCTTTGTGACAAGACAATTTCAAAGAATGCTTGTTAAGTTTCATTGCAAATTAGCATTAGCAAATAAACACTTGCAATTGACTTTGATGACAGGGAGTACTAACTTTGAATCCCAATTCAGCAAAATGCAACCCTCTCATATAAAAAAAGTTTCCAGTCTTCTCATTAGTACATCTGCATGATGAAAAATTACATTCTGTCATCATCATCATTCTGTTTTGAATTTCAGCAGTAAAATATGTGGACTTTTTTTGCCCTCTTGTTATATGAGTATGTATACACTGTCCTTGATTTTACCTTTCTGCTCACAAAGCTTAATACATTTACCATTTGCCCTTTTAGAGTAAATTTCCTGATCTCTGTCAAAGTTTACTCCTTGACTGTCCTGCTCATTCTTAGGCTTCTGCTTTGTTGGCCGTCTTGTCATTCATTCTTCATTACCGTTAGTCATGTTTTAGACCGTTAGATACTAAACCTCAGTCTCCTCATGATTTCAGTTTCTCATTTTCGAAGCATTACTTCCTGCTAATGCCTTCTAGTATTTCAGTTTCAACAATTTCTTTGTCTCCACTAGCTCCTACAGTGGGGCTTCTGTGTCTCAGACAGTAAATAATCTGCCTTCAATACAGGAGACCCAAGTTCAATCCCTGTCGGGCATGGCTGAGCAATTAATACACAGCTTCTACAGTCCAGTCATTCTACCTCCTTTTTACTATCCCTAGTTTCCCTCATATCTCCATTACTTTTTTTACACAGTGTAAATCCTGTCATCGTTTTTTTAAATCACTCTTTTGCTTATGCTCGAACCTCTTGTGCTCTCTTGTACATAGTACTCGCTTTGCTGAATTACAGCTTTGGTGGGAAATTTATTATTTTTCACGTAATTATATTTATAGAGTTCAATAGATTGATCTTTTACTTCCAACAGGGTATAATTGAGATTGACATGTAATACTGTATAAGTTTAAGATGTACAGCATAATGATTTGACCTACATACATCAGGAAATGATGACAACAGTGTTTAGTGAGCATCTGTCATCTCATATAGATACAAAATAAAGGGAAAAAGTTTTTCCTTGTGATGAGAACTTTTAGCATTTACTCTCCTAGCAACTTTCTTGTATAATATATAGCAGTGTTAATTATATTAATCGTGTTGTACCCCTATATCCCTAGTATTTATGACTGAAAGGTTGACTTTTTACCACTTTCATTGGCATACAAAGATACTACATTAGTATTGACTACACACATATACATTTCATCCCTATGACTCATTTATTTTGTAACTGGAAGTTTGTACCTGTTCATTTTCCTCACCTTTTAAATTCACTCTCCACCTCTGCTACCCTCTGGCAGCCACCTGTTTTTTCATTGTGTTTATGACTGTGTTTATGACTGTGTTGACTATGTTCATTTCTTCTGTTTCTTAGATTCCACGTATAAGTGAAATCATATAGTATTTGTCTTTCTCTGACATATTTCACTCTGGCAGGGTTTTTTTTTAATGGCTAAGTGATACTCCAGTGTATCTGTCTAGGAATCTTCTTTTAACAGTAAGCTATGGATGGGCACTTAGGTTAGTTCACTGTTTTGGCTATTATGATTAATGCTGCAGTGAACGTAGGGTTGCATATATTTTTTAAAAATATTAGTGTTTTCCTTTCCTTTGGAAAGAGCCAGTAGTAGAATTTCTGGGTCATATTGTAGTTCTAATTTTAATTTTTTGAGGAACCTTCATACTCTTTCTCATGTTCGGTTCGGTTCAGTCGTTCAGTAGTGTCCGACTCTTTGCGACCCCATGAATCGCAGCACGCCAGGCCTCCCTGTCCATCACCAACTCCCGGAGTTCACTCAAACTTACATCCATCGAGTCGGTGATGCCATCCACCCATCTCATCCTCTGTCGTCCCCTTCTCCTCCTGCCCCCAATCCCTCCCAGCATCAGGGTCTTTTCCAGTGAGTCAACTCTTGGCATGAAGTGGCCAAAGTACTGGAGTTTCAGCTCCAGCATCATTCCTTCCAAAGAACACCCAGGACTGATCTCCTTCAGAAGGGACTGGTCGGATCTCCTTGCAGTCCAAGGGACTCTCAAGGGTCTTCTCCAACACCACAGTTCAAAAGCATCAATTCTGCACTCAGCTTTCTTCACAGTCCAACTCTCACATCCATACATGACCACTGGAAAAACCATAGCCTTGACTAGACGGACCTTTGTTGGCAAAGTAATGTCTGTACTTTTGAATATGCTATCTAGGTTGGTCATTACTTTCCTTCCAAGGAGTAAGCGTCTTTTAATTTCATGGCTGCAGTCACCATCTGCAGTGATTTTGGAACCCCCAAAAATAAAGTCTGATACTGTTTCCCCATCTTTTATTTACCATGAAGTGATGGGACCAGATGCCATGATGTTCGTTTTCTGAATGTTGAGCTTTAAGCCAACTGTTTCACTCTCCTCTTTCACTTTCATCAAGAGGCTTTTTAGTTCCTGTTCACTTTCTGTCATAAGAGTGGTGTCATCTGCATATCTAAGGTTATTGATATTTCTCCCGGCAATCTTGATTCCAGCTTGTGCTTCCTCCAGCCCAGCGTTTCTCATGATGTACTCTGCATATAAGTTAAATAAGCAGGGTGACAGTATACAGCCTTGATGTACTCCTTTTCCTATTTGGAACCAGTCTGTTGCTCCATGTCCAGTTCTAACTGTTGCTTCCTGACCTGCATATAGGTTTCTCAAGAGGCAGGTCAGGTGGTCTGGTATTCCCATCTCTTTCAGAATTTTCCACAGTTTATTGTGATCCACACAGTCAAAGGCTTTAGCATAGTCAATAAAGCAGAAATAGATGTTTTTCTGGAACTCTCTTGCTTTTTCAGTGATCCAGAGGATGTTGACAATTTGATCTCTGGGTCCTCTGCCTTTTCTAAAACCAGCTTGAACATCTGGAAGTTCACGGTTCACATATTGCTGAAGCCTGGCTTGGAGAATTTTGAGCAGCGTGTGAAACGAGTGCAATTGTGCGGTAGTTTGAGCATTCTTTGGCATTGCCTTTCTTTGGGACTGGAATGAAAACTGACCTTTTCCAGTCCTATGGCCACTGCCCAGTTTTCCAGATTTGCTGGCATATTGAGTGCAGCACTTTCACAGCATCAGCTTTCAGGATTTGAAATAACTCAACTAGAATTCTATCACCTCCACTAGCTTTGTTGGTAGTGATGCTTCCTAAGGCCCACTTGACTTCGCATTCCAGGATGTGTGGCTCTAGGTGAGTGATCACACCATCGTGATTATCTTGGTTGTGAAGATCTTTTTTGTAACTGTACCAATTTACATTCTCACCAACAGTGCACAAAAATTCCCTTTTTGTCATATCCTCACCAATACTTACTAGCTCTTGTCCTTTTGATAATACCCATTCTGACAGGTGTGCCATGATACCTCTTTGTGGTTTTAATTTGCATTTCTCTGATGACTAGTGATGATTAGTGGCCTTTTCACTTTGTTGATCGTTTCCTTTGTTGTACAGAAACTTTTAAATTTGATGTATTGTGTCTTTCGCATTGGAAAGACACTGAAAGGGGGACCCAGGGCTTGGTTGAAACATACGGAGAAAATACCTACTATGGAAAGGCACCGTGGCAGATTTGGTTTTTACCGAGAAATACCCAGGGCTCAGTTGAAAGACATCATGGTGGCTCCTTTGTAGAAAGATATAAGGAATGGAGCTCATACTTGCAAGTGCCTAGTTAACTGGAGAAATTAAATCTTGCCCTAAATATTGAGGGTGCTCTTTAATGCATATGCAGTTAAAAATTAAAAGCTGGCTTGGTAAAATCTTAAGCAAGACCTTCTAGGGGGAAGCTCAGATTTCTCTGTCTTTGGGTTGTAAAAGTCCTGTCTGATCTTCCTAGGTTGTTCTATTGTGTTTCTTTGTTTATATTAGGACTTCCCAAGCGGTGCAGTGGTGAAGAATCTGCCTGCAGTGTGGGAGACCCAGTTTGATTCCTGGGTAGGGATCCCCTGGAGAAGGGAATGCCAACTCACTCCAGTTTTCTTGACTGGAGAATTCCATGAACAGAGGAGCCTGGCAGGCTACAGTCCATGGGATCGCAGAGTCGGACACAACTGAGTGACTAACACTACTACTAGTCCCATTTGAAAAATGTAACTTTTTCCATCTCAAGAATAAAACAGAAAGCTGTGCTGAATTAGGTGCACTTTAAATTTTCAATGGGCCTACTGAATTTCAATGCCTACTGAAATTTATTTCTTTAGTCTATTCATTCTATCACTCATCTAGTTGGGGTCCGTTTTTCAGCTCATAGACCAGTTCCTGCTACCTGTTAGTGTAATTAAAATTTTATTGGAATATAGCCATACCCATTCCTTTATCCAATGGCTATGGGTATTTTCTCTCTATAACAGCCAAGTTGAGTAATTGTGAAAAAGATTGTATGATCCTCAAAATCTAAAATATGTATTGTTCAATTTCTTACGGCTGTATGCTTGCCAATCTTTCCTCAACATATTTTTACTTTCTCCTTTCTATAAATCTGCATTTTCTCCTACTTTCTCATGTTCAGCTGATTACTTGCTTTCTATTTCATTGAGAAAATTGAAATAATCAAAGAGAACTTTAATCAATTTCTAGTATTGTATCTATTGATTTATTAGAAAGTTTTGATCTTTTGGAGGAAGATAGATTGCTAGTGATTTATTTTATTTTGCAAAGTAGCTGAAGATTTTCCATTATTTTTTGTAGGGATACATATGAAATAGTTTAAATTTTCATTATTTTTTTCATCTTTAAGGGATTTACGTTTTGTTAACTTTAGACTTTTTTTCATTGTTTTAAATTGAGACAATGTACATACAATAAGCTTTACTATTTTTCGTGTATATACTTTTAGTATATACATACACTGTATATGTAAAAGGATAAGCATACACATTTTTGTAACCCACTACAACATATAGAACAGTCTTATCACTCCCCAACATTTCTTTGTATTTTTTAGTCAGCCTCTCCCCTACCCCTGTCCTCTGGCAAATACTGATATATTTTTCTGTCTCCTTAGTTTTTCCTCTTCCAGAATATCGTATAAATTGAATCACACGGTATGTAGCCTTTTGAGTCTGGCTTCTTCCACTCATCCTAGTGCATTTGAGTCATTCCTGTTGTTGATGCATGAGTAATTTTTTTTATTGTTGATCAGTATTCTGTTGTATGGATATGTATCACAGTTAGTTCATCCATCCCCTGGTTGAGATATATTTGGGTTTTTACCAGTTTTTGGTGATTATGAATAAAGTTTCCATAAACATTTGTTATAAAAATTCATAAACAGCTGTTTTTGCAAACATATTTTTATGTTGCTTGGGAAACTTAAGAGTGGACTTGCTGGGTGGTATGGTATGTGAATTTTTAATTTTATAAGAAACCACTGAACTGTTTTGCAAAGTGATTGTACCATTTTGCATTCCCATAGTGACTTAGAGTTCCAGTAGATCTTTGTCATTGACTTCCCTTAACATTGTCAGATTTCTTTATTTTAGACATTGTAATAGGTGTGTACTAGTATCTCATTATGGTTTTAATTTGCATTTCCCTAAGGATCAAACACGTTGAGTATTGTATTTTTATGTTCAATATTAGCTTATTTCAAACTTTGGTAAAATAAAGAATGAAATGGTAATGAGTTTACATTAATGTAAGTATTTTCTGAAATATGCAGAAATCCAAAAACAAAAATTTGCCCGAAATATTAGACTTTATTTTTCTGCCTTAAGTATTGAGCATAAGTTTTATTAATAGTATATATTTCAAAGAACAGTGTGAATATTTTTACATTTAGTAGATAATAAACTATTCATACCTAACATCTGTTATCTAAAAAAAATTGCTTAAACTATTTCACATAAATCATTGTTAGTACCCAACCTGAAGCACCAACATAATTTAAGTGGAAGATATGGAAGATAATTTATATGGAAGATAAATTACCTGTTTAGAAAATATTTTTAGTATGTGACTTATATTTAATTATATAGGATGTAATTTGTCAGATTTGTGCTCTGCTTGCAACAGTTAAGATGCTATTACCACATTATATGTTAAGTTAATGATGCATTCTCAATTAGCAATGACCCTCATTCATAATGCATAATCTAAAAGCACATAATGAACTTCATAGACCTGATAATATCAGAGAGAATGGGTTATATGAAAATTTAGAACTTATATTGTGAAAGTATATAGTTGTTGCACTATTGAATTTTAGCTATAAAAATAATTCTTTGTTTGATATAAAAAACCCAGGCTCAGGTTGGCTTAATCCATTTGGGGATTCAGGTTATCATCCTCCCCAGTATGTGTTCAGAAAGAGGGTGAACCCTCTTTAAAAGAAGAAATCATCCAGAGTTTGCACAACATTTTACATACAGTGTTTTGCATTCAGTCAGAAATTACAGTGCATGCCAAGTGTTAGGATGGAATCATAGAAAGGCAAGAGGAAAAAAAGATAATGAAAAACATCTCTAAGGTGACTCAGATTTAGAAGTATCATAGAAGGGCTTTAAAATTTAAACTGTGACTAATATGTTTTAAAAATAATAGAAAAGGCATAGGAAATAGAGAAAAAGAGAATTTTACTAAAGAATTGTAAACTGTGAAAAAGAAGCAAATGAAAATTCTAGAACTGAAAAATAGAGTAATTGATATAGAGAACATAGCACATAGGTTTAATGGAATAATAGAGGCAGTAAAAGAGGTTAGTGAAATGGAAGACATCAGCAGAAAATATCATAGAAAAAAAATGAAAAAAAGACTTGTGGGATATAATCTTTCTTAACTGGGATATAGGTAGTGTTAGTCATAATAGAAAATTAAAAAATGGGTTCATTAAGACCTTTTGTTCCTTATAGACAGCATTAAGTAAGTGAAAATAAGTCTGATAACTATGTGTAGAATTCCTACTGATCTATTAAGAAAAACACAAACTAGTAGAAAAGAGTGCAGAGTGCTTGAAAAGATACTTTATACACCAAAAAAGGATACCTAAGTGATCAAGGAACATATGAAAGGGTACTCAGTTTCATTAGCCACCAGCAAAATTACTTAAGATTACAATTTGATACCACTTGCATATACTTCGGAATGGTTAAAATGAAAAATACAGGTGGTATAAAGTACAGTAGACCCTCTGTATCTGCAGTTCTGCATCCATGGATACAGCCAACCAGAGATCAGAAATACCACATGATCTGCTGTTGATTGAGATTTGGCTTCTGGGGGATTTTGGTATCCATGGGGATTCCTGGGTCCAAGGGACTACTTGGTTACTGGATACTAAGGGATGACTGTACTTTAAAGGTTGTGGAGCTTTATACAATTGGAGTGCGAATATTATGCTGGTGGGTGTGTAACTTGGCACGTCCATTTTTAGTAAACAGTGTCTACCAAGGCTGCATGTGCACAACTCTTGATACGTCATTTTCACTTGTAGTTTAACGCCTATATAGTGTGTGTATATATATATATGCATCAAGAGACATGTAACAGAATGTTAAGCCAGCATTGTTGTGAATAGCCCTAAACTGGGAACAACCCAGATTTCCATCAAGAGTTAAATAAATAAATTGTAGTACATTCGTATAAGAGAATGCTAGACATAGCATAATAGATAAATCTTAAAACCATAACATGACTGAAAGAAGCCAGACACAAAAGAATATGTGCTATATGACTCCTTTTGTGTGAAGTTCATAAACAAGGCAAAATGTGTTATCTGTTAGAAATCAACATAGTAATTACTAATGGAGAAGGAGTAGGAGTGCCTCTTCAGTGCCTGTAACTCTTTTAAGTTCTATTTGTTGTTTGGGTGCCTGTTACGCAGGTGTGTTCACTCTGAGAAAATTCATCAATCTGCATCTTTACTTGGTGTACTTTTGTGTAGGTTATATTGCATTTCAAGAAATTTGTTTTTAAAATATGGTGAGAGTATCTTCTGTATATTTTTTAAATATGCTTTAAAATTTCCGTAATAGGCAGTTAAGGCAGAACTAATATTGATGTTGAAAGTTGGATAGTGGTTATTTTTGAGAGGTTAATGGCCAAGTGAGGTTTCATGAGGTACTTAGGAGATGCTGATAATGTTGTATTTCTTTATTATGGATGCTTGTTACAGGCATTAGTAGGTTTTGTGAAAATTCAATGAACTATGATTATGATTTCTTTGCTTTTCTGTATCACTGTTATTATATTCCAATAAAAAGTTCACTTGATAGTAAGAAGGGAGGAAAGAAAGAATTAGTTGAAACAAAATTTGCCTAGTGCTGATAATTATTTAAACTGAGTGATGAGTACATGAGGGCTCTTTAGTGTCTTCTCTCCTTTTAAAATTAAGATAAACTATAGGGACAGAGCAGATAATTGTTTGCCTGGAGAATGGGGAAGGAAACGACAAGGGGCAGGAGGAAGGGATTATGTATAACAACAGGAAACTGTGGTTTTAGGTAAATTCATGATGCTTATTGTAGTAATGTTTTCAGAGTTGTATTATTTTGTGAAAACTCATCAAATAATCAAATAATGTAAAAAAGGAAGCAGACAGGTTTCAACTGATACACTACTATCATTTTCATGGACATTTCCCGACAGACACTTAGTACTTGCTAAATGAATTGATGAAAGCCCGGATTACTACCTGATGTATTTATTGATCCACAGTTTGGGATTGCTGTAACGAGGTACATGAATTTGATGCTAAAATTGAGCCACCAGGGTTCATTATTACCCTGACTTTGGGCAGAAGTTTCCTAGCCTTGCCAAATGAGGATAATTTACTTGACAAGAACAGAGTTGATTTAAATTTAAGAGTGCCCAGCATGTGTTTGGCATATAGTAGGTACTCTATAACATTTTAAAATAATGACATAAATAAGACACATATTCTAGGTTGGAATGCAATTTCACCTGCAAGGTGACACTTTAAAAAATAGAGTGCTTGGAGCAGACCACTTCATACCATGTCCCTGGAACCTGTAGTCCTATTCCTTCTCTTTAGCTATTTAACTGACAACTGAATTCAGAAAAGGTAGCTATTGAAATTGTCACTGATTGAGTCAGACTACCTGGATCCTTTGCGTGAAAGTTCTGTTGTGTTCCTTGTTCAAATTAAAGCATCTATTAATACACTGTACTTACCAAATACTTTTGTATGTGAAGTAAAAGTGTAGGTTGCAGTTAATATAAAAAAGCAAATCACAGTATTGTGGCAGAACAATAGAGACAGTGTTAAGGGTGGGTAGACAGTTAAAGGATCTTGATTAGCTCTGATGAGAAGGATTTTATTGATGAACAGACTATTTGTTGAGAGAATGGTCCTTCACTCTTTGATATCCTAGTTAATTAAAAAAAACAAAGCAAGAATGAAAGCTAATATGTATTAGTGCAGTCTTATATGAAGACAGTGCCACAGATAAGAAAGAAAATAAACTGATGATGAGTTTCTTTCTTTTACGGGATGGGGTATAAGGGATTCAGTATAGAGTCTATTCTGTGTATTCTTGCCACCTCTTCTTAATATCTTCTGCTTCTGTTAGGTCACTACCATTTCTGTCCTTTATTGAGGCCATCTTTGCATGAAATGTTCCCTTTGTATCTCTTAATTTTCTGGAAGAGATCTCTAGTCTTTCCCATTCTATTGTTTTCCTTTATTTCTTTGCATTGATCATTGAGGAAGGCTTTCTTATCTCTTCTTGCTATTCTTTGGAACTCTGCATTCAAATGGGCATATCTTTCCTTTTCTCCTTTGCTTTTCACTTCCTTCTTTTCACAGCTATTATGTAAGGCCTCCTCAGACAGCCATTTTGCTTTTTTGCATTTCTTTTTCTTGGGGATAGTCTTGATTCCTGTCTCCTGTACAGTGTCACGAATGTCTGTCCATAGTTCATCAGGCATTCTGTCAGATCTAGTCCTTTAAATCTATTTCTCACTTCCACTGTATAGTCATAAGGGATTTGATTTAAGTCATACCTGAATGGTTTAGTGGTTTTCTCCACTTTCTTCAATTTCATTCTTAATTTGGCAATAAGTTCATGATCTGAGCCACAATCAGCTCCCTGTCTTGTTTTTGTTGACTGTATAGAGCTTCTCCATTATTGGCTGCAAAGAATATAATCAATCTGATTTTGGTGTTGACCATCTGGTGATGTCCATGTGTAGAGTCTTCTTTTGTGTTGTCGGAAGAGGGTATTTGCTATGACCAGTGTGTTCTCTTGGCAGAACTCTATTAGCCTTTGCCCTGCTTCATTCTGTACTCCAGGCCAAATTTGCCTGTTACTCCAGGTATTTCTTGACATCCTACTTTTGCATTCCAGTCCCCTATAATAAAAAGGACATCTTTTTAGGGTGTTAGTTCTAGAAGGTCTTGTAGGTCTTCATAGAACTGTTCAACTTCAGCATCTTCAGCATTACTGGTTGGGGCATAGACTTGGATTACTGTGATATTGAATGGTTTGCCTTGGAAACGAACAGAGATCATTCTGTCGTTTTTGAGATTACATCCGGGTACTGCATTTCGGACTCTTTGTTGACTATGATGGCTACTCCATTTCTTCTAAGGGATTCCTGCCCACAGTAGTAGATATAATGGTCATCTCAGTTAAATTCACCCATTCCAGTCCATCTTAGTTTGGTGATTCCTAGAATGTTGTTGACTTTCACTCTTGTCATCTCCTGTTTGACCACGTCCAATTTGCCTTGATTCATGGACCTGACATTCCAGGTTCCTATGCAGTATTGCTCTTTACAGCATTGAACCTTGTTTAAACCAGTCCCATCCACAACTGGGTGTTGTTTTTGCTTTTGCTCCATCCCTTCATTCTTTCTGGAGTTATTTCTCCACTGATCTCCAGTAGCATATTGGGCACCTACCAACCTGGGGAGTTCATCTTTCAGTGTCCTATCTTTTTGCCTTTTCATACTGTTCATGGGGTTCTCAAGGCAAGAATACTTAAGTGGTTTGCCATTCCTTTCTCCAGTGTACCACATTCTGTCAGACATTGCATGCAAAGATGGGCTCAATAAAGGACAGAAATGGTATGGACCTAAAAGAAGCAGAAGATATTAAGAAAAGGTGGCAAGAAGAGGTGTACCGAAGAATTGTACAAAAAGATCTTCATGACCCAGATAATCACGATGGTGTGATCACTCATCTAAAGCCATACATCCTGGAATGTGAGGTCAATTGGGCCTTAAGAAGCATCACTATGAACAAAGCTAGTGGGGGTGATGGAATCCTAGTTGAGCTGTTTCAAATCCTGAAAGATGATGCTGTGAATGTGCTGCACTCAATATGCCAGCAAATTTGGAAAACTCAGCAGTGGCCACAGGACTGGAAAAGGTCAGTTTTCATCCCACTCCCAAGAAAGGCAATGCCAAAGAATGCTCAAACTACCACACAATTGCACTCATCTCACATGCTAGTAAAGTAATGCTCAAAATTCTCCAAGCCAGGCTTCAGCAATAAGTGAACCGTGAACTTCTTGATGTTCAAGCTGGTTTTAGAAAAGGCAGAGGAACCAGAGATCAAATTGCCAATATCCGCTGAATCGTCCAAAAAGACAGTTCCAGAATAACTTCTATTTCTGCTTTATTGACTATGCTAAAGCCTTTGACTATGTGGATCACAATAAACTGTGGAAAATTCTGAAAGAGATGGGAATACCAGACCACCTGACCTGCCTCTTGAGAAACCTGTGTGCAGGTTAGGAAGCAACAGTTAGAACTGGACATGGAACAACAGACCGGTTCCAAATAGGAAAAGGAGTACGTCAAGGATATATATTGTCACCTTGCTAATTTAACTTATATGCAGAGTACATCATGAGAAACGCTGGGCTGGAAGAAACACAAGCTGGAATCAAGATTGCCGGGAAAATATCAATAACCCCAGATATGCAGATGACACCACCCTTATGACAGAAAGCAAAGAGGAACTAAAAAGCCTCTTGATGAAAATGAAGGAGGAGAGTGAAACAGTTGGCTTAAAGCTCAGCATTCAGAAAACTAAGATCATGGCATTGGGTCCCATCACTTCATGGCAAATAGATTGGGAAGCAGTGTCAGACTTTATTTTTCTGGACTCCACAATCACTGCAGATGGTGACTGCAGCCATGAAATTATAATAGATTTCTTGCTCCTTCAAAGTTATGACCAACCTAGATGGCATATTAAAAAGCAGAGACATTACTTTGTCAACAAAGATCCGTGTAGTCAAGGCTATGGTTTTTCCAGTGGTCATGTATGGACGTGAGATTTGGACTATAAAGAAAGCCAAGCGCCAAGGAATTGATGCTTTTGAACTGTGGTGTTGGAGAAGACTCTTGAGAGTCCCTTGGACTGCCAGGAGATCCAACCAGTCCATCCTAAAGGAGATCAGTCCTGGGTGTTCATTGGTAGGACTGATGTTGAAGCTGAAACTCCAATATTTTGGCCGCCTGATGCAAAGAGCTGACTCATTTGAAATAAGACCCTGATGCTGGGAAAGATTGAGGGCAGGAAGAGAAGGAGACGACAGAGGATGAGGTGGCTGGATGGCATCACCGACTCAATGGACATGGGTTTGGGTGGACTCCAGGAGTTGGTGATGGACAGGGAGTCCTGGCGTGCTACGGTTTGTGGGGTCACAAAGAGTCGGACACAACTGAGTGACTGAACTGAACTGATAGAGTCTATTGATTTGATAACCCCCTATTGTTCTTAATGTAGTCTTAACTGTTGAACTTTTTTTCTAGAACACTTTTTTGAAGAAGTAGCTAGAAATTAGGGATTTATATTAAGTTCAAAAATAGATGGACTAATTTAAAATGTAAGTAGGATAATGTTAGCTCACTGCTATTTTAAATCTGTTTTACATTTTGAGACTCTAACTTAAATTTCTTTTTATTGAAGATATATATCCCGCCATTTTACTAATTTAAAAAAATTTTAACCACGTCTGTGGAAGACAGACTTGTGTGATAGTCTAAATTAGTTTTTTAAATAAATAAAAAGTAGTTACATATGTTATATATACAAGCTCTCGAAGATGATGAAAGACAGGGAAGCCTGGCCTGCTGCAGTCCATGCAGTCGCAAAGAGTTGGACACGACTGAGCGACTGAAGAACACAATATATGCCACATTTGGATGGTTCAGATCAGTTCAGTTCAGCTCAGTCGCTCAGTCGTGTCCGACTCTTTGCGACCCCATGAATCACAGCATATCAGGCCTCCCTGTCCATCACCAACTCCCGGAGTTTACCCAAACTCATGTCCATCGAGTCAGTGATGCCATCCAGCCACTCATCCTCTGTCATCTCCTTCTCCTCCTGCCCCCAATCCCTCCCAGCATCAGGGTCTTTTCCAATAGGTCAGTCAACTCTTCGC
Source organism: Bison bison bison (assembly GCF_000754665.1). Taxonomy (NCBI): domain Eukaryota; kingdom Metazoa; phylum Chordata; class Mammalia; order Artiodactyla; family Bovidae; genus Bison; species Bison bison. Next base: position 3,363,167 of record NW_011494604.1, on the reverse strand, counting down.
GTGAGGTGGCCAAAGTATTGGAGTTTCAGCTTCAGCATCGGTCCTTCCAATGAACACCCAGGTCTGATCTCCTTTAGAATGGACTGGTTGGATCTCCTTGCAGGGCAAGGGACTCTCAAGAGTCTTCTCCAACACCACACTTCAAAAGCATCAATTCCTTGGTGCTCAGCTCTCTTCACAGTCCAACTCTCACATCCATACGTGACCACTGGAAAAATGATAGCCTTGACTAGACAGACCTTTGTTGGCAAAGTAATGTCTCTGCTTCTGAATATGCTATCTAGGTTGGTCATAACTTTCCTTCCAAGGAGTAAGCATCTTTTAATTCATGGCTGTAATCACCATCTGGAGTGATTTTCGAGCCCAGAAAAATAAAGTCTGACACTGTTTCCACTGTTTCTCCATCTATTTCCCATGAAGTGATGGGACCAGATGCCATGATCTTAAGTTTTATGAATGTTGAGCTTTAAGCCAACTGTTCCACTCTCCTCTTTCACTTTCATCAAGAGGCTTTTTAGTTCCTCTTCACTTTCTGCCATAAGGGTGGTGTCATCTGCATATCTGAGGTTATTGATATTTCTCCCGACAATCTTGATTCCAGCTTGTGCTTCTTTCAGCCCAGCATTTCTCATGATGTACTCTGCATAGAAGTTAAATAAGCACTGTAACAATATACAGCCTTGACGTATTCCTTTTCCTATTTGGAACCAGTCTGTTGCTCCATGTCCAGTTCTAACTGTTGCTTCCTGACGTGTATTCAGGTTTCTCAAGAGGCAGATCAGGTGGTCTGGTATTCCCATCTCTTTCAGAATTTTCCACAGTTTATTGTGATCCACACAGTCAAAGGCTTTGGCATAGTCAATAAAGCAGAAATAGATCTTTTTCTGGAATTCTCTTGCTTTTTCCATGATCCAGTGGATATTGGCAATTTGATCTCTGTTCCTCTGCCTTTTCTAAAACCAGCTTGAACATCTGGAAGTTCACGGTTCACATATTGCTGATGCCTGGCTTAGAGAATTTTGAGCATTACTTTACTAGCGTGTGAGATGAGTGCAATTGTGTGGTAGTTTGAGCATTCTTTGGCATTGCCTTTCTTTGGGATTGGAATGAAAACTGACCTTTTCCAGTCCTGTGGCCACTGCTGAGTTTTCCAAATTTGCTGGCATATTGAGTGGAGCACTTTCACAGCATCATCTTTCAGGATTTGAAATAACTCAACTGGAATTCCATCACCTCCACTAGCTTTGTTGGCAGTGATGCTTCCTAAGGCCCACTTGACTTCCCATTCCAGGATGTCTGGCTCTAGGTGAGTGAGCACACCATCATGATTATCTGGGTCGTGAAGCTCTTTTTTGTACAGTTCTGTGTATTCTTGCCACCTCTTCTTAATATCTTCTGCTTCTGTTAGGTCCATACCATTTCTGTCGTTTACTGAGCCCATCTTTGCATGAAATGTTCCCTTGGTATCTCTTAATTTTCATGAGGAGATCTCTAGTCTTTCCCATTCTCTTGTCATCCTCTATTTTCCTGCATTGATCACTGAGGAAGACTTTCTTATCTCTCTTTGCTATTCTTCGGAACTCTGCATTCAGATGCTTATATCTTTCCTTTTCTTTATCGTTAATTAATATTACTTTAAGTTTTTCTAGGTGCTGTCATTGGAACATCAGTTACTTAGTGTTAATATGCTTATATATTAGTACAAGTTGTATATTGGCTGACAGAAAATGAACTGTGGAAATTGCCATATTTAAATGATGTTCACTTATTTTCAGAATTAGGACAGTGTTTGTTGTTTTGATTTTGTTTTCTTCAAATAGTTCCTAGACCAACTTTCAAATTTTTAAAAATTTGTGTAGTGCATCAGGGATGTTGCTCTTACTAGATAGAGGTAATTTATAATTTTTTTTTAAATTTTATTTTAGTGTTGTTTGTCACAAAAAAGGAATCTAAAATCTAATCTATGGTAGCCTAAAACATAGTTTCCCACCTGTCATTTGCTATTTAATTCTAAGAAAACTAGAGCATTAAAAAAATTTCGCTGTAAATGTATAATTTCATTGCTTTACCAAAGAAAAGAAGCCCAGAAAAAAATGAAACAATTCTTTCATTGTTTTCTTTTGTGGGGGGAGATGGTGACCCCAGTGTGTTATTTTAAAAAGGGCAAACATTGCCAGAGTTTCTTTCTAAAGTTGAAAAGGCAGGCATTGAAATTGTTCTGTATTTCCTGAAAAGTGGGTTTAAAAAATTTGCTGCCCACAAAAATTACTACTGTTACTAGTTAAGCCCTTTTGGGTTTTTACCAGTTTAACTGACATTGCTTCATTTTACTGTGGCAATTTCACAGTTTTTATTTAATAACATAATTTGTACTTCATTGGTTGTGGTTTTAGTCTCAGATGATTTCCTATCAATTATAGTTCCTGGGACTTCCCTGGCAGTCCAGTGGTTGACTCCATGCTTCTAATGCAGGGGTCATGGGTTCGGTCCCTAGTTGGGGAACTCATATCCCATGTATGCCATGCAGCATAACCAAGAAAATAAATACATACATATGTACATATACATACACACACACACACACACACACACACACACATATATATATATGTATATATATATAGTTTCCTGCATAGTATATGGGTTCTTCTTAGACTGATAAATGAACTTTCTGACCTCCTATATGCCAAGGATATTCTTATTTCTGTTTGTTTGTTTGTGTGTTTATTTGTTTTTAAATTTTACTGGTACCTTCATCTTATTATAGAAAGTTTCCTTGTACTGTCTACAGTCACACGACTTCTTTCGTTCCCTCTCCTCCATAATTAACTCCTGACAAACACTAATGTGTTTTCCATCTTTATAGTTGTATGCCATTTTGAGAATGTTAGATAAATTTAATTGTGCAGTAAGTGACCTTCTTATTTCTTAAATGCTCTGAAGTTTAAAGCAAGTTACTGGGAGTGTGATTATGTTTCTATATAATTATTTCAGTAATCCTCTTTGTTTCCTGTTTTCCTGAATTGTCTGTCTAGCTTAAGGATACTTTGATTTGGGATATGTAGCCTAGTCACTGGATTTTAACTGTAATCAATGTGTTAATATAGTGATAATCATTTACATCAGCCTCTTAAGTTATATGTTTAATAGCTCATGTTTATTGAGCTATTAAAATTTGCTAGATTTTTCTTAAGCAAAGACTAGTTACTCACACAGGTTATCTCATTTAACATTTGGCTCCAATATGTATTTTATTAATGTTTTCACTTTACAGATGAGAATATTAAGAAGAATTTAAATAACATGATCAGTGTCTCACAGTTAAGAAATCCTGAGATAGCACTAAAACCCAGCTAGTCTGGTTCTAAAATCTATAATCTTAAGTACTTATAGTGGTTCTCATAGTAATGAATAATCTTTTTTGATTAGTATAATATGTGCTATACTTGTAAATTTTATTTTCTCTGCTTTTATGACTTATTAAAGATAGAAAATCCCTTGTGTTACCAAGTATGTATTACTAGGCCATGTGAACATAGTCATAGATATCATAATACCTAAATATTATAGTATTTTATATTATTATATTTGATGTCATAATATCTAAATAATTTAAGTATTTTGACCTAGATTTTATGAAGACTTCATTATTAAAATGATTGCCATTTTCATTCTGATTACTAAGAATAGTAGGTACTATTTTTTGAGTGTAAAGCACTTTAGATTGACTATCATGATGATGAATTGGTTTGCAGGAGGAGTTATAAGAGAAAATGATCCTGGGAGAAGAAAAAGCATGACAGTACTAGGAATTGAAAGAAGGTTTTGGTTAGAGCTCAGAAGGTGAAGAGGAGTATTGTAAAGAAAGATCAGAGAAAGATACAGGGCCAGATGGTAATGAATGGAGTGCTGCGTGTTTGTGTGTGTATTGATCCTAGGAACTGTAGGCTTTATACATGATCACATGTACTTAATGTTAATAAAATCTAGCTGTGGTGTGGAATTGGAAAGAGACAAGAGTGAATCACAAAAAGACTGTTGTTAGGAGGATATTAGATAGTAGTCCAGGCCAGAAGATGAGAGTATCTTGGACTTGGGTGATGACAGTGGAAAGTAACGGAAAGAACTGGGCAGATTTGACAGGTACTTAGTAGGTAGAATCAGTAGGTCAGTAATGTGTTAACCAGTTGAATACGGAGGGGTTGAAGAGAAAAGTTGTGTAAACTGCTACTGCTGCTAAGTCACTTCAGTCGTGTCCGACTCTGTGTGACCCCATAGACGGAAGCCCACCAGGCTCCCCTGTCCCTGGGATTCTCCAGGCAAGAACACTGGAGTGGATTGCCATTTCCTTCTCCAGTGCATGAAAGTGAAAAGTGAAAGTGAAATCACTCAGTCGTATCCAACTCTTAGTGACCCCATGGACTGCAGCCAACTAGGCTTCTCTGTCCATGGGATTTTCCAGGCAGGTGTACTGGAGTGGGGTGCCATCGCCTCCTCCGGGTTTGCAAAACTAGGTGGATGAAATTCCCTAATATTTATCCATATTTTGAGTAAGAATTCATACAAAGAGGGAGTCTGGATAAGAACTAAGCTGTGGGTTGAAGATCATTAGTGATACATTTGAGATACATACGATACATTTGAGATCCATGAGTGTCATGGAAGTGTAGGCAGTTTGGATGCATGATCTGGAGCTCAGAGTTGAGAGTAATTAAAGCCGTGGAAATAGATGAGTTTCCCTTCTTGCCAAAGATAAGTATATAGAAGGAGAAAAGCAGGTAGTTTAGAAGGAAGCCATAAAGAACTAAAATATTTCATAGTTGGAGGGAGGAGAGTGAACTGGAAAGAGCCTTGATTGAGAAGGAGCCGTTAGAGAGGTTGAAAGAGCATGAATGTCACAGAAATCAAGAAAAAAGAAAGGGATCACCGGAATCAAATCCTGCTGAGAGGTCTGCTATGATAACTGAAAAGATTTGGTTGTATTTAACCTGAAGGTGATCTACGACAACCATTTTGATAAAGTAAGTACAGAAGCCAGATTAGAATGATTGAAGAGGAAAAAGCAGATTGGTTGAAACTACCAAAAGTCAGATTAATATATTGTCATTGTGAGGTATTTTGTTCATAAAACTTATGTCCTTATCAGTTTCTTGTATATAATTTTCCCTAATATTTACACACATTTTAAGTAAGAATTCTTGCCCTTAAACAACTCAGTGTCAAGTTACCAGGAAAAAACACTGCAGTGGGAAAAAAGGAAACACTGCAACGTCGTCTCATTGATAACTGGTAAAAATGAAACTCCAGGCTCCTTGGGTATTGGAAAAGTATCATTAGTAGAACAGCTTGAGATTGTTTCTTCTTCACCATGTTATTGCTTTCCTGAATTGCAAACAGTATTTACAAAATTCTTAGTATTTTTCATGTAAACAAACCTTTCCTGTTCACCTTAAAGTCACTCAAGTGTTGTATAGATTGTCTTCCTTTTCCAGTAGAGAGGCTCTGGAAAGAAATTTAACTTAAGTGTTTTCATGTTTCTTAAGGAAATATTTACCAGTCATTTTATTTTCATTTCTATTTAAGAGATATATGAAAGTACCAAAGTTGGGAAGAAGATACAGAGCACATTATTACCATTATTTTTAACATAATATTTGAGAATAGTAGCCAGCAGAAGTAGCAAGAGAAAAATATTATAGTTTAAAAATAACTGTCTGCAAACAATATTATTGTAAACTTGGAAAACCCATGAGAGTCAACTGAAAATGACTGTACACCAGCAAATTCACTAAAACTGCCAAAAACCATATACTTTGTATGTAAATAACACACACAGTAGAAGATATAATGGAAGAAAATAACCCTTTATAATATCACAATAAGAAATGTGGAAAGTTCCATATTGGGAAATTATTAAAACTCTGTTGAGGACACAGAACAAAACTTCTTTCCCTTTCTTTTTTTCAGTTAGAAGAGGCATCTTCATAAAGCTCATAAAGTGTATCAGTTTTCCATAAGTTAACCTAAATATTTCAGGCAACTGTCCCTTCCTCTCACCCCAGATATTAAACCAGCTAATTCAGAAGTGTTTTGAAAAGTGGACAAATACGACAAACCAGACAAAAATAAAAGAAGAACAATGAGGGGGATTGTTGTTCACTAAGTCATGTCCGACTCTGCAACCCCATGGACTGAAGCACGTAGAGTGATTAGTCCTACCAAATGATAAAGTATATAAAGTCTTAAAAACTAAAATATGTTGGTTCTGGCTTATTAATAGTCTGATAGAATAGAATATAAAGTCTGGAAATAGACCTGTAGAACTTACTAGTATATGATTATGATAAAAAAATGATCAAGTAAAGCTGAACCTTGCAGTAAATTCTGTGGGAAAACCAGGATAGCCATCTGGAAAGACAGACTTTTATCCATCACTTTCTACCTCAGGATGAGCTCCAAATGTATCAGATTTAATGTAAAAGATGAAACTACCTATGTGTCATTAAAAATATGGACAGATTGGAACGGGAAAATTCTGAAAGTACTCAAAATTTAATATCCATAAAATAAATGTTTGATAATTCATCTATGTAAAGATGGCACTAATGGTAAAGAACCTACCTGCCATTTTAGGGGACATGAGAGATGCGGGTTCAATCCCTAGGTGGGGAAGATCCTCTGGAGGAGGGCGTGGCAACCCACTTCCGTATATTCTTTCCTGGAGAGTCCATGGACAGAGGAGCCTGGTGGCCTCAGTCCGTAGGGTCACAAAGAATCACGCACCAAAAAAAACCCATGGAAAATAGTTGTAGAACTCATACAATCAAAAGACCAGTCTCTTTAATAAAGCTCTTATAAATCATCACAAGAAAGATCAGCAACCTAGTTTAAAAAAATAAAAGGTGAAAGATAGATATAGACAGTTCATAGAAAAATGACATATAAGATGGTCAACCTCATACTGAAATACTGTTTTTTCATGTATTTGAAGTCATCAAGATGTTTAACAACATAGTAGTTTATGGCAGGGTTATAGGGAAACAGTCACTCATACATGGGTGGTGAAATATACATTAATATCTCCATGGAGACCAACTTGTCAGTGTATTTCACAATCACAGATATTTTTATTATTTGATCAGGAATTCTGTTTCTGAGAATTTACCCTACAAATGTACCTGTAAATGTATGAATTAATATATTGACAGGATATCTATTACAATATCATTTATAATAGGAAATATTTGGAAATAATAGGGACTGGTTAAATGTGTGTCCATCAGTGAAAGATATATCAGTTGTCAGAACAAATGAGCTAATTCTTTTTCTACTGACAAGATCTCTAAACACAATAAAATATGCTATAGTCACATAGGAAAGAGAGAAAAATTATAAAAAGAATATGTACTTATTTTTCTTTATGCTTGGGTCAAGAAACTGGAAGGAAACAGAGCCCCAACAAGTAAATGTGGGTACCAATGGAGGGGCAAAGATAGGAAGAAAACTTTTTCCCATATACTTGTCTGTATTGTTTTGTGTTTTTGTGTGGTTTTTTTTTGAACCATTTAAGTACGTGATCTAATCCATAAACAAAGAAGGATCCTTAAATGACAAAACTTAAATTTTAAAAAGTCTTATTTCTGGAATAGCTAGTTAAAAAGTGAGAGAAGAAGGGAGGGGGGAATGGGAGAAAAAGATGTGAAGAAAGATGATATAGTGAAAAAGGAAAATATTAAAGGAGAAAACAGACAAAGGATTAGAAATAAGTATATCAAAAGTGAGTACTCAAGAAGTAAATGACTATGGAAGATAAATTTGTGTCTACATTAATCCTGGCTGACTTGGCCATTGTAATTGTTCTGTTTAAGGGGCCATGAAAGTTGTTTGGTTTTTTAGTTTTATTTTGATTTTTGTTTTTTTTTAAGCAACGAGGGAACATTTGTACAAATTTCTTTTAAGGTATTAATGTTTCTAGTACCTTTTTGTTTAGGTTTGTTAATGCTGCTTCTAGTTAAATGAGCTTTTAATTCTTGATCATGTACTAATGTGTGTGTGTGTGTGTGTGTCACTCATTCAGTCATGTCCGACTATTTGTAGCCACATGGACTGTAGCCTACTGGGGTTGCCATTTCCTACCCAACATGTACTAATACATAGTTAATAATTCAAGCATGATTTTTCTCCAGTTAATTTATTTTGAATTCAATTGTTTGCGCCTTGCGGGAAGAAATAATCTTACTCACTTTGTATGATGTCAGTTGTGTTAACTTGCAGTATATAAATTTGCAACTTTATTGAAATATAATTCACAGTGTCAAAAACCCCATCCCTTTAAAGTGTGCAGTTCAGTAGTTTATAGTATATTGACAGAGTTGTACAACTGTCACAGGACTCTTAACAGTCTATTCTAAGTTAGAATAACCTTCACCATTCTAAAATCCTGTACCATACCTCCCAGCACTAGGCAATCTTTAATCTACTTTCTGTTTCTATGGATTTCCCTGTTACGGACATTTCATATGAATGGAATCATACAGTAGGTGGTTTGTTTGCCTAACTCCTTTCACTTAGCATACTGTTTTAAAAGTTCATTCATGTTGCGACATGTACTTCTATTCCTTTATATAGCTAAATGATGTTCCATGTATGAATATACCATGTTTTGTTCATTTATTCTATTAAGGGACATTTGGGTTGTTTTTACTTATTTGTTTTTGTGTGGAAATAATGTTTTAGTACTCTTGGGTGTATGCTTTGGAGTGGAATTGCTGAGTTATATGGTATGGTAACTGTTAAGGATCTGCAAAATTGTTTTCCAAAGATGCTGCACCACTTTACAATCCTACCACCCAAGCATAAGAATTCCAATTTCTCTGCATCCGTGCTAACGCTTGTTATTATTGTCCTTTCTACTGTAATTGTCCTGTTGGGTATGAAGTGGTATCTCATTGTGATATTGATTTGCATTTCCCTAATAAGTAAGGAAGGGACTTCCCTGGTGGCTCAGACGGTAAAGCGTCTGCCTACAACGCGGGAGACCTGGGTCGGGAGGATACCCTGGAGAAGGAAATGGCAACCCACTCCAGTACTCTTGCCTGCAGAATCCCATGGATGGAGGAGCCTGGTAGGCTACAGACCATAGGGTCACAAAGAGTTGGACACAACTGAGTGACTTCACTCAACACTCATAATAAGTAAGAATGTTGAGCATTTTTTATGTACTTATTGGTTATTTGTGTATTTTCTTTGGAGAAATGTCTGTTTAGATCCATTGCTTGTTATTAAATTAGATAATTTGTCTTTTTACTGTTGAGTTATAAGTGGTTTTTGGGTTGCTTTTTTAATACACTAGATAGACATCCCTTTTCAGAAACATGATTTGAAAATATTTTATCCCATTCCTGGGTTGTCTTTTCACCTTATAAGAAAAAAAACTGTAACTAAATTTACCGTTTTAATAATTTTTAACTATGCAGTGTAGTGGCATGAAGTATATTTATGACATTGTGTAACAAAATTATACACAAACAAAAACTTGTAGCCATTAAGCAATAACCCTCCTTTCCTCTCTCTTCCAATCCCTGGTAACCTTTATTCTACTTTCTATCCATGTGAATTTGCCTATTCTAGGTATTTCTTATAGATGGAATCACTCAGTATTTGTTCTTTTTATGTCTAGCTTCTTTCTCTTAGTATGATTTCTTCAAGGTTCATTCATGTTATATCATGTATCAGAAATTCATTTCTTTTTGTGGCTGAAAAATATTCCATCTTCTGTATGTATCACATTTTGTTTATCCATTCATCTGTTGGTGGACCCTTGGGTTGTTTCCGTCTTTTGCTTGCTGTGCATAATGCTGTTATGTGTTTTGGTTTACAAATCTCTGAATGAATACCTGTTTTCAGTTCTTTGGGTTGGTACCTAGGAGTAAAACTGTTGGCTTATATGGTAATTCTAAGTTTAACATTTTGGCAGATTATTTCTCACAGCAGCTACCATAGCATTTTGTCTGTTCACATTCTTGATAGTGTCCTTTGAAGAACAAAGGTTCATTTTGATGAGGTATATTTTATTTATTTTTTGTTTGGTTGCTTATGCTTTTGGTGTGATATCTAAGAAATCATTGCCCACATAATCTAAAGTCAAGATTTATTCATATATTAAAGAGTTTGATGGTTATAGTTTTCACATTTAGGCCTATGATCTATTTTGAGTTAATTTTTGTATGCAATGCGAAGTTGAGGTCCAATCCCATTCTTTTGCATATGGGTATCAAATTGTCCCAGTATTATTGTTGAAAAGACTTTTTCCCCACTGAAGTATCTTGGCAACTATAATGAAAGGTCGGTTAACTGTAAATGTAAAGATTATTTTTAGACTCTCAGTTCTGTTATTTAATATGTATGTCTCCTTAGGCCTTTGGCTGTAAGTTTTGAAGTTGGGAGATCTGAGTTTTCTTTTTCAAAATTGCTTTAGCTGCTCTGAATCCCTTGCATTTCCATTTGAATTTTAGGATCAGTGTGTCACCTTCTGCTTTGACCAGTGTGAGGTGTTATATCATTATTAACAATATTAAAGTCTTCTCATGGAGAATTAGTTGAATTCTAATTCATTCACTAATTTTCTCTTTATCCTCTCTCACTTTTGAAAAATGATCTAAATCAACTTCTGATTTTAATGTGCTCTATCATATACATCTTTTTACTTCAAAATATGCATCTATTCTTACTTTTTAAAAAATAATACTTGTACTTTCCCTTTTCATCCTAGTTCCTCTGAGATCTTGTTCTTTTGATTAGTCACCATAATAGTCCATTTCAGTTTTAGTTAAGTTCCTCATCCTTAACAATTCTTAATCTCGAATGGATTGTCTATTCTCACCTCCTTTTTCTCATTTCTTTCCCTTTGAAATGTTCTAAGTAAGTGATCTTCTCTCCCAGCGTTTGTTGAACAAATACCTTAACTTTTCTGGACTTTGTTTTTGTAATGATAAGTAAATTGGTAGAGGTTAATTGTGTTAGGTTCTTCATTCTAGTCTCTAAACCCTTGGAGTCCTTACTCAGACCCCCTGTGTACAGAAGTAGAGCTATTTCCTCCTGAATTCTGGGTGGAAGCTTAGAGCCATTTGCCACATTAGCCTTTGGGGGCCTCTGTGGAGCTCCCAAGAGCACAGTTTGAAGTCATTGCAAAGTCCCTTCAGCCCTAAAATTTAGTTAACTCCATAGCAATTACTGAAGTTGGCATTCTTGAAAGTTTCAAATAGTTGACTTATTGCCAAGTTAAAGTCTCTTCTTAGGCACCATTTCTCCAGTATCAGTTCAGTCGATCAGTCGTGTCCAATTCTTTGCAACCCCATGGACTGTAGCATGGTAGGCCTCCTTGTCCATCACCAGCTCCCAGAACTTGCTCAAACTCATGTCCATTGAGTTGGTGATGTCATCCAACCATCTCATCCTCTGTCGTCCCCTTCTCCTCCTGCCTTCAGTCTTTCTGAGCATCAGGGTCTTTTTCAGTGAATCAGTTCTTTGCATCAGGTGGCCAAAGTGTTGGAGTTTCAGCTTCAGCATCAGTTCTTCCAGTGATATTCAGGACTGATTTCCTTGAGGATTGACTGGTTTGATTTCCTTGCTGTCCAAGGGACTCTCAAGAGTCTTCTCCAAAACCACAGTTCAAACACATCAATTTTTCTGCACTCAGCTTTCTTCACAGTCCCAACTCTCACATCCATACGTGACTACTGGAAAAACCATAGCTTTGACTAGACGGACCTTTGTTGGCAAAGTTATGTCTCTGCCTTTTAATATGCTGTCTAGATTGGTCATAGCTTTTCTTCCAAGGAGCAGGTGTCTTTTAATTTCATGGCTGCAGTCACCATCTGCAGTGATTTTGGAGCCCCAAAAAATAGTCTGTCACTGTTTCCATTGTTTCCCCATCTTTTTGCCATGAAGTGATGGGACCAGATGCCATGATCTTTTTTTGAATATTGAGTTTTAAGCCAAGTTTTTCACTCTCCTCTTTCACTTTCATCAAGAGACTCTCTAGTTCCTCTTCACTTTCTGCCATAAGGGTGGCGTCATCTTCATATCTCAGGTTACTGATATTTCTCCTGGCAATCTTGATTCCAGCTCGTGCTTCATCCAGCCTGGCATTTCGCATAATGTACTCTGCATATAACTTAAAAAAGCAAGGTGGCAATATACAGCCTTGACGTACTCCTTTCCCTATATTGGGAACCAGTCTGTTGTTCCATGTCCAGTTCTAATTGTTGCTTCTTGACCTGCATACAGATTTCTCAGGAGGCAGGTGAGGTGGTTTGGTATTCCCATTTTTCACAGTTTGTTGTGATTCTCCAGTATATCTTATAATATCTAAACCCTTACTTGCTCTATTATTCCCCACTAAATATTCTTTTCTTGGCTTTAATCACATATACACAGTCTCTTTTAACGACTGCTCAGCATAGATTCTGACACTTCCAAGAAACTTTTCCAAACCATACCAGTTCATGATAATGGTTTTTTCCACTAACAAGCCTCTGTAATAATCCTTTATGCCATTCATGTGGCACTTAAAAAATTGCCCTAAGTAATTTGAGCTACATAAAGATAATTTGGGCCCCGATTCTGACCTAAAGAACTTTAGTAAAAGAGTAGAGTTGTAGACTAATTATTGAGATGAAAGTAATGAGTGCCTTAGGAAAGGTACAGCTACAGTTCTGTGGAAAGTTAAAGAAGATAATTTGATGATAATTTAATGAAATGAAAAGATGTTCTTGGAAGAAAAGCTGTGATACACCTAGACAGCATATTAAAAAGCAGAGACATCTCTTTGCTGATAAAGATCCATCTAGTCAAAGCTATGGTTTTTCCAGTAGTCATGTACAGATATGAGAGCTGGACCATAAAGAAGGTTGAATGTCAAAGAATTTTGAACTGTGGTGTTGGAAAAGACCCTCGAGAGTCCCTTGGACTGCAAGGAGATCAAACCAGTCAGTCCTCGTGGAAATCAACTCTGGATATCCATTGGAAGGACTGATGCAAAAGCTGAAGCTCCAGTACTTTGGCCATGTGATGCGAAGAGGCAGCTCATTGGAAAAGACCCTGATGTTGGTCAAGATTGAAGGCAGGAGGAGAAGGGGACTACAGAGGATGAGATGGTTGGATAGCATCACTTGAGTTTGAGCAAATTCTGGGAGATAGTGAAGGACAGGGAAGCCTGGTGTGCTGCAGTCCCGGAGGTCACAGAGAGTCAGACAGGACTTAGCAACTGAACAACAGAGAAGATAAAGATACCTTTCCTCTGGGAGAATAGGGCAACGTATTCTAGAGCAGGTGGGTTGGTCCTCGAGGGGGGCGTAGTATCTGAACACACAGAAGTGGACTTAAGGAGCAGCATGAAACAGGCAGAAGTAGGAAAGCATGAGGATGGTAGGTTCTTCAATTTGACTGGAGGAAAGTTCAAGAAGAGAGCTAGTGGGTTATAAAGTTGTGAAAGTAAACCAGAGCTGGGTATAGTTTTGTTAGTTGTTCCCTTGTAATATTTGTATCATGTTTTCCCAATTATGTTATAAACTGTTTAAGGACAAGTAACAAGTCTTTAATTTTTAACCTCTTACAGAGGGGTTATGGGTAGAGGAGAAGAATTTAGTAAAATTTTGTTGACTAATAAAGTAGAAACAGTGGTTTTCCAAATAGGTGAAGGGTGTGACTTCTCGTCACACCCTTCTGTTTACTTAGGCTGTGGCTTTATCAGTGCAAACTATTTTAGATCTTCATAAGATGGTTCCTTCAAGCTAAGAAGTCCTTTTGTCATTTTAAAAAAATTGGAGGTGGGGTGGGGGTTCTGTGTCCAGTTAACATCGCTCATTTTAATTCTTTCCCAGAAGGACTTGAAAAATGCTCATTTGAGTTGAGGAAAAGAGAATCAATATAAACAAACATTACTTTTAAAACCTAGCTCTGATTTAAACTTGTTTTATGTTTTGATAAATTAGATTTAAAATATATTTTCTTAGGATTTAGATTTTGTTTAAGCACAAAAATCTTTGAAAAGACATGAATTTAAAAAAATATACTCAGAATTGTGTTGGTCTATGTATGGGTAACCTTTTCTTTTTCAAAAATTTTTCTAAAATATTTTTTGTATGATTGAAAAAACGATTAGATGTTAACCACTCTACTGAGACCCATTCATATTACTGTGAAGTTCTTGGTCATACTGGTCTCTGTGGAAAGAGTATTTTATGTGTACATATAATAAAAGGCTGGGAGATTGAGCATGTGTGCCTTCAGTCTTGTCTTCTCAATGGCATGTGCCGCTCTCTTTCATTTTTGTAAAGCAAGATATTCTTGACAAAATAAATTGGAAGATATATTTAGAATAAAGACTTATGTCACTTAAAAAGAACAAAGTATGGCAGCGTTCTTGTGGTAAAGTAATTTATTAGAGATTCTTGTGGTAAAGTAATTCACTAACTTATATTTCACAGTATTTGTTTTGTTTTAAACTTTATGTATCATATACTAGGTGAAAAACCATTTCGCTGTGATGAATGTGGTATGAGATTCATTCAAAAATACCATATGGAAAGGCATAAGAGAACTCATAGTGGAGAAAAACCTTACCAGTGTGAATACTGTTTACAGGTAAGATGTGGTTTGAATTTTTTAAAAAGTTACTTTATTGAGGCATGACTGACATTGAAAGTCTTCTGTCTGGAATTCAGTTATAAAATAATTCTAATGAATTAAATTAGAAAATGTTAGTAACTACTAAAGCTATTTGAAGAATTTCCTAACTGTTGTTGATTCAATTTATAATAGACAGTTGGCTCAGGAAATTAGTTTGGAGTTGCTCATATTATTACACTTATATCTATCTTTATATTAATTGCTTTTTTCTTTTCTTTTCTTGGTTGACCAAAACACAAAACTAAAACAAAAAACTCCCTTCCGAACTTTGAATTCGACAGTATTTTTCCAGAACAGATCGTGTTTTGAAACATAAACGTATGTGCCATGAAAATCATGATAAAAAACTAAACAGATGTGCCATCAAAGGTGGCCTTCTGACATCTGAGGAAGATTCTGGCTTTTCTACATCACCAAAAGATAACTCACTGCCAAAAAAGAAAAGGCAGAAAACTGAGAAAAAATCATCCGGGATGGACAAAGAGAGTTCTTTGGACAAATCTGACCTAAAGAAGGACAAAAATGATTACTTGCCTCTTTACTCGTCAAGTACGAAAGTGAAAGATGAGTATATGGTGGCAGAGTATGCTGTGGAAATGCCCCATTCCTCAGTTGGGGGATCGCATTTAGAAGATGCATCAGGAGAAATACATCCACCTAAGTTGGTCCTCAAGAAAATTAATAGTAAGAGAAGTCTGAAACAGCCATTGGAGCAGAATCAAACGATTTCACCTTTATCCACATATGAAGAGAGCAAAGTTTCAAAATATGCTTTTGAACTTGTGGACAAACAAGCTTTACTGGACTCAGAAGGCAATGCTGATATTGACCAGGTTGACAATTTGCAAGAGGGGCCCAGTAAACCTGTGCACAGTAGCACTAACTATGATGATGCCATGCAGTTTTTGAAGAAGAAGCGGTATCTTCAGGCAGCGAGTAACAATAGTAGGGAGTATGCGCTGAATGTGGGCACTATAGCTTCTCAGCCGTCTGTAACACAAGCAGCTGTGGCAAGTGTCATTGATGAGAGTACCACAGCATCCATATTAGATTCACAGGCACTGAATGTGGAGATAAAGAGTAATCACGACAAAAATGTTATTCCAGATGAGGTACTACAGACTCTGTTGGATCATTATTCCCATAAAGCTAATGGACAGCATGAGATATCATTCAGTGTTGCGGACACTGAGGTGACTTCTAGCATATCAATAAATTCTTCAGAAGTACCTGAGGTTACCCAGTCGGAGAATGTTGGATCAAGCTCCCAAGCATCCTCATCAGATAAAGCCAACATGTTGCAGGAATACTCAAAGTTTCTGCAGCAGGCTTTGGACAGAACTAGCCAAAATGATGCCTATTTGAATAGCCCGAGCCTTAACTTTGTGACTGATAACCAGACCCTTCCAAATCAGCCAGCATTCTCTTCCATAGACAAGCAAGTCTATGCAGCCATGCCCATCAATAGCTTTCGTTCAGGAATGAATTCTCCACTAAGAACAACTCCGGATAAATCCCACTTTGGACTCATAGTTGGTGATTCACAGCACTCATTTCCCTTTTCAGGTGATGAGACAAACCATGCTTCTGCCACATCAACACAGGACTTTTTGGATCAAGTGACTTCTCAGAAGAAAGCTGAGGCTCAGCCTGTCCACCAAGCTTACCAAATGAGCTCTTTTGAACAACCCTTCCGTGCTCCATATCATGGATCCAGAGCTGGAATAGCTACTCAGTTTAGCACTGCCAATGGACAGGTGAACCTTCGGGGACCAGGGACAAGTGCTGAGTTTCCAGAATTTCCCTTGGTGAATGTAAATGATAATAGAGCTGGGATGACATCCTCACCTGATGCTACAACTGGCCAGACTTTTGGCTAAAAAAAAAATGTGTAAATAATACTGGCACTTTAGAACAGATTAATCAAGAGTGGGGTTACTCTGTGTAAAATGGAGTGCTGTACAGATTTAAGAGCAATGCGTTAAAACAAGTTAAGCTGATATGAATAGCAAGATAATCCAATAACTGTGTTTTGTTTGGTTAGTCAGCATTCTTTGAACTGCCTTACATGTTGTCACCTTTACAGAAGCAATGCATTACTTGTTTTAGATCAGAAACTTGCTATTCCACCTACACCAAGTTTAAAAGGAAAAAAAAAAAGAGACTTTCGCACAATTGTTTCCTAACTGATATCATTGTACATTCTTAGGAGATTAGTAATTGTGTGAAATTTACTCATACTGTTTCTAAGTTTTCAGCATAGTCATGGCACTTCAGCAGGGAATCTGAGTATACTTTACAGACAGAGTGAACTTAAAAGTTTAAATGTCAAGAGATTATGGCTTAAATAAATTAGTGTGTCCTATGAGGGGAAAAAAGAAACCACCTTTTAAAGAATGATATGCCATATACCCTTGATTTTCATTTTGCATTATATCGACTTTTTCTTTTTGAGAAAAGTAATAAAAATCTGATAGTCTAAGACTCCACTATTTAAAAGCCTAATTACTTTAAAAAATATGCATACTTTCAAAACTTTTACCAAAATACATAACTGTTGAAGCATTCACTTCTATATGGAAGTATGCATATTGGTGTCAGTTTCTTTGTACAGTTGTACTTAGATATTTTTTATGATTTTTTCATGTGCAAGTATCAAGGTTTTGAAGTTTTAGTCAGAAGATACTCTGTAGATTACATTCCCAAGAACATAATGCTTATACAAAATGTATATTCCACGTTTTAAAGCTTAATTGTATTTTACTTTACATATACACTTCAGTTAACATAGAGCACTTAGAATCTATTTGGTATTTTTGATTTCTCAAAGTAAAAAAAGTTTTAGATTTTTAGGTTTGATATGGTTGTGTCATAATCATCTCATAATTGAAAATTTTAATTTTTGACAATAAAAGGAAATTGGGTATCTTTGGAACTGTAAAATCTGGTTTAATCCTTCTCTTTCTAGAATCTTGATAGATTGGATAATTAAACAGCATCCAGAGAAACTAAAGAAATGGGCATTTTAATTGCTTATTTTATCTTGAGTTACTTTTTAATGAACATGGCTCATTACAATTTTACAAACCAAAAGTGTTTACTAATTCTAGTAACTACAGTTTCTTTTTCAGCTAGATGAGTGATCGGAAACCTTTTGTTGCATTTCAAAATCTAAATAAACTACAGACTTTATCCTTATACCACGAATGTTTTTTTTAATATTTTGTCTTAATACAGCATGGTACAATAAATAATGCTTTTATATATATACATATTATATATATATATATACTTTTCTAAAGAATGATGGTTTGAGTTACACATTGGACAGTTTTAATTTTTGGAAAATAACAGTTATATTGATTTTATTATCCTCTTTAATTTGTTCCAACTTTTTTGTTTTTTATTTTAAATTTCCACCATCTTTGTCACAATGCACACATACTGATAGAGCATCAGTAATCTAAAATTAATACCCCTTGAAGATGCAGCTTTCTTGTTAATTTCCATTTTAGCTTTTATATTGGCCTTATAGACCTTCAGTCTTTGTTTCAGTATAGAATGTTCTACATTTTAAATTATTTTTTATTTTATTTAATGTTATCCCAAGACTGTTCTCATAAAGAAAGGGAACAAAGAAATATCTAACCTTAACATCTTTTACATTTATTTTGAATATATGGTGTTTTATGATAAGAAATATAAATTATGTTTAATGTGGTTTCCTCTATACTTTGGTTATTAAACTTTGCTTGAAACTTTCCCATTTGACAGCTTTCTTTGCTGCCAAATTTTTCAAGAATTTTAGACTTCTTTGAAGTATATATTTAAGTTTTGCCATTATTGACTCTTAAGCATGGTGTGTCTTGCGTTGCACATCACAACCTCAAGAAGTCATCATTCAGGCGAGATGTTAACAATGAAACTGTGCTCTCTGTAGGAATAGGCATTTGTGTTTTTCTCATACTGTTTATTGGGTGATAGTAGGCATTGATGTCCTGAGTTGTTTGTTTTTGTTTTGAGCCTGATCAGAATTTCTGTTCTGTTGAGAACTTGGTACAGAATAAACTGGGGTTTTTGGTTTGTGTTAACATCACCAGCACAGTTTCTAGAATGTGGCTGTACTGCTGAGCAGTAAGCCTTTGAAAGTGGCAGTCAATGCAAGTAGAAAGAAGTTCAGGCGTTGCATTCCTGTGTTCGCCTTATTTCTGTACATCTACATAATGGCAGACTTTTCTACCACATTAGAAGCATATTTTGAGGTAAATGATATTTTGGCATAATTTACTGACTTACCACTTAAAGTATAGTCATTACTCTCTTTACTGTGAAATTTTACATGCCTACCAGAGTTACCGTGTATTAATATTATCATCATATGATAAACATCTCAACAGTTGGGTTTCCCCATTTTGCTTCAGAAAGTTACTTAATTTCTATCTGGGCATTAACAGAGAAAGCAAGTAGCCTTTTGTGCTGCTTTAAATCAGAATATTGAGGATATCCTTTTGCAATTTGGGTTTTGTTTTGTTTTTTAATTTCTCTTGGTGAGCAAATTGTTCTATGAAAACATACTCTTACATCCTTAAACTTGGTGAAATGTGAGCCAAGGTGTGCTTTCTTAGAACTTGTTCTCACATTTGAAGATTGGAAACAGATGACATTAGATGAAGTAATATCTCTTGAACATCTTCTAAAAGCGCGTTTGTTTTTTAACTTACTGTACACATATTTCATTTAGTTCAGAATATTTGAAGTGGCTCTTAAATTTTTTGGATCTACTTGCAGATTTTCTAGTTGATACCACAGAAATCCATCCTCTTAGCTCTGGCTGAGTGAGGACTGCCAGTGGTCGGGTAATTTTCTCGTTCTGAGAGGCAAAAGAGGCCTTGTGCTCAGGGTAGGCTTTCATTTCCACAGGCCAGAGAAGCTTGCAAAGTGCCAGCTAGGTTAGATCTTTTGCCACTTCTTTCATTTTATTAATTTGGGTTTTTAAAGGGCTGTTTAAAAAAAAAAGCCGGGAAACTTAAAAGTAGGCATTACTGTAAAACTATTTCTTAGACTTAGAACATTTTAAACTAGGACTCATTTTTCCACAGTATATTTACTTGAAGCACTATTATAATCGATGAGAAACTTTTTGACTCTGCAATTTAATTTAAACTTTTTCCGTTTCAAATTGCTTTATTTCAGGGAAATAATTTTCCAGTTGTTTTTGCTATATTCTGCAAATAAAAAACGGATGTTTCCTCTTTCACTTAAACTTTAGTAGGAAACAAACTACAGCAGACAAACATTTCTTGTTGTGTTTGTTGCTTTCTTTAATCCAATGGATAAAAAAGTAAAACCCTGTAAACATTATTTTATTTTTTTATGCAATACCATGCTGTAAATATGGTTCATCAAATAAGGATGTACCTATGATTGAATCTTTAATTCTGCACAGTTAGAGTTTATATATAAACGTGTCTTGACAATCAAGGACTTTTATGTGCGTCTTCCTTTATGATGTTTTATTAATGTTATGCATTCCATTTGTTTTGAAGTGAGTACCAATGTGCTAATTTGTATTGTCTGAAAGTATGTAATGTTTTTACAGCTTGTTTTTAAGAATCTGTAAATATGTACAAACAAATCACAGTACTGCTTTATGTTAGAAGGCATATGATGTTGTACTGTATGTAAGCAATAATACATAGCAGTGCTAACTTTACAAGTAGCATCAGGAAAGTTCTAAAAACATTTCAGAGTTATTATCTTTATTTCATGTAATAATGATTATCTTTAATCAGTTTTTATAAGCAAATTCCATTGTTCCTCCTATTGGAACGTAACACTGTTTACACAGCATAATTGAAGTTGCAGGGGAGACAGGCTAAATCTGACTTCATCTGTACTCACTTTCACTAAGCATTGAATGGCCTTACCACTCTTCTGCAAGATGGAGGAAGACTGCAAAACTTAGTGCCCATCACACTGAAGGAAGGGGTGTGGTTTTTTTCCTGCTTCTGTACTGCTACCTAACTTTGTGGTTTGCTTTGGATTTTAATATTTGTTTCTGTTTTAGATTCAAGCCCATAAGTTTTGAGGTGACTTCAGCTCCATTGTGAAATAGTTCTCTTCATATTTCATAGCTACATTTCAACAATGCTGAACTTTCTACTTTGATTT
The DNA here is from genome assembly GCF_000754665.1 of Bison bison bison. NCBI lineage: Eukaryota > Metazoa > Chordata > Mammalia > Artiodactyla > Bovidae > Bison > Bison bison. The sequence goes on along the minus strand of NW_011494604.1, from coordinate 3,342,305 downwards.
TTAGATACTTATTTTTCAACCTTGGTTTCTCAGCTGATCAGATGAATTTGTTCAACTTCAATACAAAGAAAGACAAACCTATTGTAGTTTGAATTGAGTAGATATTATACTGTACAGAACAGCTAACTATTTGAACACACACACATCACTGCTTTAGAAATAAACTCGCCAATTTATAAATGTATATGACCTACATTTTATAGGAAAATGTTTTTAAATGCTAGTCATTTATATAATGTGCTTTGAAGGATTTGCTAGTCCACTTCTGTCACTTTTTAGTACACTGGTATCTTTTATATGTAATGTATGCTTTTTATTATTGTAGCAGAGCATTTCAGTAGAAAGAATTTTGCAACAAAATGGGGGAAATTTTTCATTGTTGGATTTGAATTATACTGGATTTTATCTGTGTAGTCTTACTTGTCTTTATTTTAATGCTGTCTGGAAGGGAACTTGGTATCCAAATAAAGCAGGTAACCTCATTTTACTTCAAGGGCATACTGTGTAGTGCTGAATTTAATCTGGAAATCTGATGACTTTGAAAAGAAAAGTTTATAAAAATTGTACAGAAGAAATTAAATGTGTAATGGAAATCCTGATGGTGGAGCACGTTGAATTTTCTGATATATAGTGTTATTTTCCTGGGAGCCCCTATGCCTTCTTTGTATTTCAACTAATAAAGGAAAAAACCTTGTCACTGAAACTGGTAGGATAATAGGATATTCTGATTATACAGTATTACTTTTCCTATCCCATTTTCTGACCCTTTCTCAATCACTGTAAATTTTATTTTCTATTTTCTCTTGATAATTAAACATGTACATAATATAGACACTGTTGTATAGAACTGAATGAATTTTGAGTTGCTGTGCTTAAATGGGTAAACAGGAATATGGATATTGAGAATTTATAAAATGCCAGAACAAATTTATTGGAGAAAAGGGGGCATCATATATGTCCTGGAAGATAAAATAGTTGATGTTTCTTCAGCCCTCTGGGAAATCATTGTGAAAGAACTACAAACTCAGTATCTGACACCAGTGGGTCTTTCTTTCTCCACTTCTCCTCCAAACATATGAGCACTAAATTTCAAACTCTACTCAGGTGAAAATTGCTTTGCAATGAAACTTATCACATTGAAATTTTCACTGTTAAAAGATGTCTGTGATATTTTTAAATACAGACTTTTACATCAGTGGTCAGCAGCTTGGCAACTGAAATTTGGTAAGTCAATATATTTTAAAATACATTTTACCCTCCAAAAATTGTTTTTAAACAATTGGGAGGATTTTTGTTGTTGTTTAAATGTGTTTTTTATTGTCATTGTAAAAATAAAATTTTGCTTGACCCCATATTATGCCATGAATAAATTGCTGAGCCTTCATAATATAGTGAAAGCTTGTTTCATGCATAATCATGGAACAGAGAAATGTTCTTTAAACTGACCTATTCATTAAGAGGTTTAATGAGTTTCAGAGCTTCTTGACATTATTGTCATGTAGTAAACCTTGCCATTTGGAGTTTATAATACCATTTTACGTATTGTGATACTAAAGGAAATTGTTTTTGTTTTATTTTTAATTGAATTATTAGACTAATTTATATTTGCAAATTCTGCATTTAAAATGTGGACACTGGCTGTTTGAAAAATAAAATACAGAATACAGTTTTATGAATAATTTCTTAGCTGAATTTTTCACAATATTCTGATTCAAGTAACTTAGTGATAAATATTTTAAAATTGGTAAGGTTAATATTAAAAAGAGGAAAAGAATGTCTGTATAGAGCGAACAGTTTGGTACACAAATTGGGTAACAAGTAAGAGGGTCTTTACGGTAGCTTTGTGTAGAACGTTATCAGGCAGTTCTAAAATGCAGGAGTCTGGTGTTAATGTTAGTCACCAGTATTTTAGACGAAATAAGTTTAACATAGAGTTAAGAAAAAGAGTGTAAGAATGTATGTTTTTTCTTTATAGATAAGATTCAATTATCATACATGGCTTTTTTTCCCCCCCTGTTTGTGGAAATTTGTTTTCATCCATTTATCTCCTTGCCAGTACTCCCTCCCTGTTTTGTGACCAGTGGGACACATTGTAAGAAAGCTGTCTGAAGCTTGGAGTGCAGCCTGGGTCCTTGGGAGGAATAGAAACTAACTGGCTTTTGCAAAGATTAATCCTAAGACCGTGATGAGTTTATTAGCATGGTGCTTTAACCAGTACATAATACCACCGATAATCTACTAAACCTTGTTTAGGTCACACTTTTTCTTGGATGATGAGCTATGGTAGGGAGAGGGCCAGTGAGATACATATCAGATATACATGATAGTTCTCCCACCTTCTGAAGATTGCAGGAAAAATTGAAGTCATTTGACTTAATGTTTGTTATTGAATCCTTGAAAATTTATCAGGCACAAAGGAATATGAAGATGTTGATGATCGCGTGTTTGGATAGAAGTTAAAAATTCTTTTCAGAGTGCTGGCAATTTTTCCCCCACTTTGATGAAACTGGTATGGTATTGGAATAAATTATTTTCATTTTATGGATAAAGAATCAATGGAGCAGAAGTTTTAAGTGAACTAAAGGTAAATTTAGAGTCTCGTTATTTTAGTTCTTTTTGTCATTTTAAAATGTCCTTAAAAGGACATTTCTAGTAAAAACATTTTACAGACACACTTAGGCAGCTATATAGCCATGTGAATAAGAGCTGGAATGTGAAATGTGATACTGTAAATGAGTGACATTTTCAAAGGGGTTTTTCCAAACTACCGGGAAAATTCAAGTTTAGAAATGGACTTGAATTGTGAAATAGAGAACATTTGAGGCTTTGCATATTTATCCATATGAACTTTTAAAGTTGTTGCTTTCTTAATTTTTTCTAGCTTATACCATTCTTAATAAGATTCTGAAGCCATGATGCTTGTGTCAAGGTGATGAAAGGGGCCAAACAATGTATATTATCTGTGATAGTAACTATATTTTGTTGATTTGAATTCTTACTTGTGAGGGTATAGTATTCAGCATTGATCACCTACTTAGTAACAGGCATTGTGCTAGATAGAAATAGGTGGTTGAAGCTACTAGTATCTTTATATGAACATCTGAAAGGTGTCAACTGCAGGATGGTATCAATTTCAGGATGCAGGGTTGTACTTTAGATTATTAAAGCAAATATTCAGTGTTAGGATGTGTTGGGTAATTTATATGTCATTTCTCAATGAATGAGTACGTAGTAGTCTTATTTTAGGATAGTTTTCTAGAGAGTTTTAGTAAGTTGGTTCCAGAAGATAGAAATATACAGATAAATACAGTGGAAATAAGAAACCATTGTTTAAAATCCTCCCCTAATTAAAATATCAAGTAGGGTTGAATAGGATTATGGATAGGATTCAAACCTGGCCTGTGGAAATGAGACAGTAGGCTTTATTCAGAAGGAACTGACCTATTTCTAAAAAGGAAGATGAATACTCTGTAGGGATTCACCAACCTGAGGATGAAAACGGAGGAGAGAATCACCTCTCTCTTATTGGGGGTTTGGAAATGGATGTTGGAGGATGCTTTCCTGGCAGTAGGCAGGCCAGTGCTTTTAGTCATTCTATCAGTATCAGTCTTTAGAGAATGGTACTAATATTTCTTAAGTACTCGGAAATAACCCCCAACTGGCCATTACTCCCAGACTATTATTATGATACTCTTCATGTCAGATAACTTCCACTAGCCCCTGATCATTTGCTATCTTCTTTTTCTTAGCCGCTTCCTTCAATGTGTTTGGGTCACTGTAAAATTTATGTTTAAACCTCCAATATGGTAGTTTTCCTGTTTTCTTTGTGGGGACTGCAGCACTATCATGTAACTTTTTTCCATGGCAATAATGAAAGTCGAGTGATTGCTGGAGCACAAAAGTAAATGTTAGGAAGAGGACACAACTGAGTAAATGTGTTCAGAACACCTCAGGACTCCACAGGAGACTTTGGCTGAGAGTTGTCCGAGCAGCTTGTGGAGCTGGCCCTCAGGATCTGGGGGCAGGTGATGGCACGCCAGAACAGCATAACCGGTGCTGCATGGGACAGCTCTAAGTAAGCTGTGTGGGACTTTGCTGATTATAATTGTGAGACAGTAGGAGTACAGTTTGGTACTCTTCAGATAAAGAGCAGTGAAATAAACAAGGAATTTAGACCTTCCAAATTCTGGCTCCATCTGGATCTCTCTCTGTAACATCGTCCAAGTTGCTTACTTTTCCTGAATCTGTTTTCTTCATCTGTAAGATGGGCATAATAATCCCCATGAGAGTTGCTGTGACAAGTCATTTGAGGTAATTTGTAAACTATAAAAGCACAAACAGATACTCCCTAGTTTAGATTTTAGAACACAAAGGCAAGATGGAGCAGAGTTGGACAGATGTTGCAAGCTTAATTTTGTGTAAAGCAGCACATGGAATAAATTCCTGACTTGCTGACTATACCTTTCAAAAGATTAAAGTAGTTATGAGAGGATCTACCTGCCTGGATTTAATTGATCAGCAAAGAATAACTACTTAGCAAGGTGAAAGTGACAGAAATTTTGTGAAGTTATGATTTCATTGTCTGAGACCCTGGAAAGGATGGAACATTTGTGTTGCTCTGAGTGAAAACGAAATCAGTAGACTTTCAGGGAAAAGAAATCATCCTTCAAAAGCAAGAATATATTGAACTTTTGAATCCTAAGCTACTGGTTAATCATGAGCAGGGACCTGGCTGCCCCTGAGGCCAAATCAGAGTCATGGACAAGAAGATTGGAGGAGCACAGTCAGCCTCACCAGTTGGGAGGGAGTGATGTGTGGATGCGGGAGGCCTGCCCAGTCACCTTTTTATTTTTCTTTGACCATTTCTGTTTATCTCCTTTATTTTCTTCCTCCTAAATGGCTGTATATATGGGCCATAACAGGTATACATCAATCAGAAACAGCTAGACAGTGTGCAATGCCTGGCTTTTCATACAAGTTAGGTTTATTTATCATACATGTTTTTTAGTATTACTATTTCCAGAGAATTCAAAACTAATTGTTCATCAGGAAAAGACTCTGGACGCCTAGGTTGGTTTGTGGGCTGTTTGAAGGCATTTTGTTCACAGACTATAGATCCATGCCTCACACAAGCAGATACCAGTGAGTGAATGAACAATGTTATGGGATAAAAGAGGCATTAGCAGTGAAGGTACTAGAAGTGGTGGACATTTGATGGCATTAAGATGATGCTATGATCAGGGAGCCTGGAAATGCCGGATTCTGCATTCAACCACAAACTTAACAACAAGATCCCCAAAAGAAATCCACACAAGGACCAATGGCTAGTAAGATATAAGCTATCTTAAGTGCTGGACCTGTTTCCCATACCCTCATGTAGAAATGGGCCAGACAGTGTCACCAGGACCACAGGCCCCTAGAGCGTTTCCTTCCCCTTGGCGCATCTCAATATGTGAGAAGAGTAAGGAACAGTATAGCCGGGGCTTGATCAGTGAACAAGTAGGTCCCAGCCCTTTCCTTAACCCAGTTGTATAGGAACAAAGAACCATGTCTACATGTGTGGCCAGTTAATGGAAAATGACCTTACTCACTGCTGGGTGTGGCCCAGTAAGTGTTCTATGATCTGTTCAGTCAGATTGACAACTCATGGAGTCAGGGCTTGTGAATATTTCTCAAATCCTTTTGAACCCCACCTCTCTCATTGCCACAGCCCAAGCTAACCTCAGTTCTTGCCCAGGCTGCAAGTTTCTGCACAAGGAGTCTTGATAACCTCCAGTATTTTCGCCAGATGAGAATCATGGACAAGACCTTCAGAAGTGTCTCAGTTGCTACTTGAATAAACACTAAGCTCTTACCTTGACCCTTATGTTCTCTGCAGTGACCTTATGTTCACTTGTGTTCTCTGCAGCCGGTAGTCCCCACCTCCCCCACCCGTGAGCCTCTCATCCTCTGCTTTTTCACTACTGAGCTGCTTCCAGTCTCTCACACTTGGTTATGACCCCTTTCTACCACTGGCACGGTTTTCTCTATTAATCTCCCCTCCCCAATTTCAACTACAGCATCACTTGTTCGGAAAAGCTTATCCTGATCTCCCTGATCATGTCACACCCACCCTCTCCTCTGAGTCACCCCCAGTCTTGGACCACCCTGTACTGTTCTTTTCTAGCATAGGAAAGAACTGGCATTGGCTGTTTGTAATGATTTACTTATTAGTGTGGGAATTTGATTTTCTACCTGTCGCGAGCCATCTTGCTCCCCATTGTGTATCTGCATTGGGCACAGTGGTGATCAACAGATGTCTAGAGAATGTGGTTGAAAGAGGGCATTCAGGAACTATGAGTTACACCTGAGGATGCAAAGAGAGCTTGCAGGTGGTGTAGAAGCACTGCCAGAGAGTTTGAGGCTCTGGATAGCAGCTGTGGGACCAGAAAACGGGTCATGTGAATTTCAAAATGGGAGGAAAGGGGGGATTTTGAAAACAACAGATAGCTGAATTGGATTTCAATCTCCAGCAACTTCTAGAATGTTCGTAAAAACCCCGTCAGATAGTTTTTACAGGTCTTATCATTAACTGTTAAAAATGAGGACACTGAGGCTCAGACACATTAAAGACTTTGGACAAAGTTACACAGCGGAAAGGAAGATCTGGGACTCACACTCTGACCTAATTTTTGTCATCTAGACTGTTGAAGGTCTGTGATGGGTCTTACATGATATTTGGACAAAGTTACACAGCAGAAAGGAAGATCTGGGACTCACACTCTGACCTAATTTTTGTCATCTAGACTGTTGAAGGTCTGTGATGGGTCTTACATGATATTTGGACAAAGTTACACAGCAGAAAGGAAGATCTGGGACTCACACTCTGACCTAATTTTTGTCATCTAGACTGTTGAAGGTCTGTGATGGGTCTTACATGATATTTGGACAAAGTTACACAGCAGAAAGGAAGATCTGGGACTCACACTCTGACCTAATTTTTGTCATCTAGACTGTTGAAGGTCTGTGATGGGTCTTACATGATATTTGAACAAAGGCTGAGTGCTAATTGCACTGTTGTCACATTTCAGTAAGACTGCCACAATCATCCATGAAATACTGGACCCTGTTCATTAGGCTTCTGTGTGCATACCATGTTTTCTCACAGCCCCAGCAGGTCCTGGCTCATGGCAGATGCCAGATGGCTGAGGGAGAATGCCTTTCTCTTGACTGAGGGCAAACCCCCAGAGTCAACAAATAGCTTAGATCCTGGAGGAGAAACCTGCTCAGCAGGAGCTGGGGACACCTGACGGCAGGACAGTGGCGGCCCCTCCCTCTCCACTCAGCCCAGCCCGGGAAGTCAGAGCGGGGTGAGTCTCCTGGAGCCCCGTCCCCTCCTCTGGGCCTGCAGTGTGCAGTGCTGGCACTGCCGTCAGGGTTGCAGCTCTTGATTCACCCCCTTCCAACTCCTAGTAGCACATGATAGCCCTTCTGACAGACTTTTTTTGTATCTGGGGCTCTTGGGAAAGCATTTCAAAATCCAGGAAGAAGGAAAACTCTTTTTCTGCCTCATCTCTTCACCTGGATTAGAGAAGCTGGTATAGGAGAGGGTCTGGTATTGAAACCAAACCAAGTTTAGGTTCAAATTCTGACTCTCCCCTCAGAGCCAGCAAACAAAAGTTTGCTGAGTGTGTGCAGAATATCTATGACTTTTTAAGACAGGTGTGATGTTGTAGGAGGTGCATCATGTCCAACTAAAAAGAAAAAGTATACATATTTTATATTTGTATATTTACAAATATATTTGTTTTGCTTGTGTTCTCTGCACTCAGCTATATTTCACACTTTCCCCTTGTCCTTGAAGATTATAATTGGAGTAACACACTATTGTGGACAGGATGTATGCTCCCTCTGATATTTTAGAGAAGGTAAAAACAAAAACCCTAAAATGACTGAGCTAGAAATTCCATAGTTTACAACTTGGCTGTCACTTAGAATCACCTGAGAAGTTTAAAGAAAATGCTGGTGCCAAGGCCCCACCCCATACCCAGGTGATTACAAAATGCAGACCTGGGGGAGAGAGTACCACCAGACTAGCAGATCCATTATTTGCAGCCCTTCTGATGCTGGTTCTAGGGCACAGGCTGTGAGATATGGTTTTGTAATTATTATACATATTTACATTTTGATTTAATGTTTTCAACCTGTTTGCACATTTCTATTTTGGTTGAATTTGTCCAAGTTCTGATCCCTCCCCAGGGTTCAGACTTTCTGATAAATGAGATCATTTTTCAAGACATGGTCTCTTCTCCAGCTTTTACACAGAAGGCAATTCCCAGCACTGACCACTGGAAAGGAACGAGATGAAGGATCTTCTGTCTGCAGCTGACAAGGTAGGACCCATAGAGCAACAGCCTCACTACTGTGGGCTTCAACTCTAGCTGGAGTGGTTCCCAAATAGAAAAAAAAGGTGAGTTTAAGAATATTTCTTAAATGTGAGTTTAAGAGGTGAGTTTAAAAGGTGAGTTTAAGAAAATTTAAGAATAATATTATTTTTAAATATAACTACTGCAACAAGGGTAAAGTCAAACAATTTGAGATGAATAAAAATACTGTGAAAGGAAATGAAATATTTTTTATCTTGGTTAGATGCATTATGTATTTGCTATCTGTTGCTGAATAACAAATTACCCCAAAATTTAGTGGCTTAAAACAATAATAATTCACTATCTATCATGGTTTCTGTGGTCAGGAATTCAGACAGAGTGCAGCAAGGGCAGCTTATCTTTGCTCTGCAGCGTCTGGGACCTCAGCTGGAAGAATCTAAGGCAGGGAACTTGAATCATCATCTGAAGGCTTGTTTCACTTACGTCTGGCAATTGATACTGGCTATTGGTAGGAACATGTGGTCTCCCCGTGTGGCCTGGGCTTCCTCACAACATGGTGGCTGAGTTCCAAGGGTAAGTGCTCTGAGAGCACGGAAGCCAGATGGACTCCCTACTGCCTTTATGACCTAACCTAGGAAGTCAAGCAGTGTCATTTCTTTCACTTCTATTGGTTGAGGCACTTACAAAGGTCCATTTGGCTCAAGGGGAGAGGACATAGATTCCCATCTCTTTTTGAAGGAATGTCAATGTCATATTTCAAAAGAGCATATCGGATGGAATATGTTAATGCAGTTATCTTTGGAAAATGCAATCTACCCCACATTGTCTTTTAATTTTCTTACTCATTTTTTCAGATCCCAAAAATAACGTGCTCATTGTAAGAAAAAAATTCAATAAAAATCCAAAATTTGTGCCCCAAACTTAGATTTCCTCTCCCATTTTACTATCTCAACCCCCCTCTCTACAGATAACCACTGTTAACAAATGGATGTGTATTTTCCATACAAACTATACACATATATGCACTGCTTAAAAAAAACTGTATATGTTATTCTACAATTTGCTGTTTTTACTTGTTGTTATGTGATGATCAAAGTTCTATATTAGTACATATAAAAATACCTAGTTCTTTCTAATGCTGGCTATCATAGTATGGCTGTACCATAACTTATTTAATCAGTCTTCTATTAGTGGTCAGTTAGGATGTTAAATTTCAAAAACTATTACAAAGTAATGATGCAGTGAACATCTTTGTACTAGGTCATATAGGGTAGTATATTAAAAATGGAATTGTTCTGTTCAGAGGTTATGCAGGATTCTATTTTTCAATACAGTAAGAGTATTACTATTTTTTTACAGTTATATCATTGTTATAAATGTACATTAAGCAGGATACACTTTTTTTATTTGCAAATGGACAGGTTTCTCTAGCCTTAACATGAAGAAAAAAGACAAACATTTGTTCTTAGGTATAGAAGATGCTCATAAGTTTTAAAGGAAACTTTTCATTTGTTTAGAAAATGATGAGTGACAAGAAGTAGGTGGTTTTGAACAGAGGGGTGGATTTCCTTTTTTAATGTTTTTAGCTCAGGCTGATATGGAATTGAATGTAGATTCTTCAAAGTTCACATGACACCTTGAGAGAGGCTCATCAGAAGGTGACAGCAAACAGGAAATCAGCTTGAGGCAAAAAAACGAAGTGTCAGGTGTGACCCCCCAAAAAGTGAAGTTGCTCAGTCATGTCTGACTCTTTGCGACCCCATGGACTGTAGCCTACCAGGCTCCTCCATCCATGGGATTTTCCAGGCAAGAATACTGGAGTGGGTTGCCATTGCCTTCTCCAGGGGATCTTCCCGACCCAGGGATCGAACCCAGGTCTCTCTCATTGCAGGCAGACGCTTTACCGTCTTAGCCCCCAGGGAAGCCCCTGTGAAGCTGTTTCCATGCGGTTTCAACCGGGGACCTTTCGCATGTTAGGCAAACGTGATAACCACTACACTACAGAAACCACACACGTGACCCCAAAATAAATAATAAAGATGGCACTACTCTCTGTACAGATGTCTGTACAAACATGAGATTCCAAAAATACGCCCACCCAGCCATCCATTGCTCACAGGTGGCTAATCTGTAATTCATCCTGGGGTTCTTTCCTCTTACAGAGTGCATTGGTACAAACTTCTTTACTGGGAAAGAAGTTCTGACACATGCTACAACTTTGAGAACACGATGCTAAGTGAAAAATCAGACATAAAAAGGACAAATGTCATCTAATTTCACTTATATGAGAAAGGTTGGAGAAACAAATTTATAGAGCCAGAAAATAGAGATTACCACTTGCTGGGACAAGAGGGCTGTGGGGAATTACTGCTGAAGGGTACCAAGTCTCAGTTTGGGGGTGATGAAGTTTTGGAAATAGTTCAAGCTGCACCACGTGGTAAATATTATTAATGCCACTGAACTATACCCTTAAAAATCGTTTAAATGGTACATTTTATATTATATATATATTTTCACATCAAAATCCACACACACAAAAACCCAAAAAACCCTTTGCTGGAGCAGAGGAGGTTGGGGCTCTGTCAGTGTTCCCATGACTTTGCCTTCCCTTTTGTTTTTAAAAGAACAACCTCTATTTTTAGGGATTTTCACACAAAGGCTCCTGTGGGCGTGGGAAGTACTCCCAGCTGCCCTCCGGTTTCTCAGAAGCCCACAAGGAGGCCTAGCAAGTTATTTCAGGCTTAGGAAATATGCCGGATTGGAAACAGAGATAATTTAATCTCTCTGCATGATGATGACTTTTTTTTTTTTTCCTTCAAGGTGGGGTCCTGGAAACCTTACCTCATCCCTAATCCCTTCAAGCCGATTCTGGGAATCGCTGAAGGTGGCGAAGGTAATTACTTCCCACACCTCAGCATGCCCGAGGGCACTTTCTTGGCGAAAGAATTCCACTTCTGGCAAGGCTGAGGGTCACCTAGGTCGCGTGGCCGAGGCACACTGGGGTCCCTGGAGCGCAGACTTAGTCTCTTGCGCCAGTGCTTCTGCTCCCCAGCCTCTCATTCCTGCGTTCAGCAGTGTCAGAGAGAGCAGGTGCAATGAGTAGGCTCGCGTCCTGTCACCCTAATCCGAGGGTCGTGCACCTCGGCGGGGTGCGGTGAACGAGCTATCCAGAGCGGTAGCTGGTCAAGTCTGAGAGTTTGCGGACTCTTCCCTTGTCCACTCCTGCACCCCCGCGCAGTCCCTTCCCACCCCTGTTAAGATTGCTGTTCCTTTCTCCCGGGAGCTCTCCCGGGCGGCCGACGGTGCGCGGGCACCACCCTTGGGGAGGGGAAGTGCCCGCGGCCCGACTCTCTCAACCTGGATCCGAGAGTCGTGGCCGCGGTGCCCGAGCTCGGGCCAGACGCCTCGTCAGCGGGACAGCTGGGACCCGTGCCGCCCGCACCTGGTCAGCCACGTGGCGGCGGGGCGGGGCCTGGGCGGGGCGGGCCCAGCTCTAGAAGCCGGCGTCCCGAGAACAGGTGAGGGCGGACGCCGAGCGGCTGGTGGGTGGGGAAACCGCACGGTGGTCTTGGGCGGCTCCTCTTTCCCGGGAACTCTGTAAGCCGGTGCCCGGCTTGGGTCACCTTTGCCCTCTGCTCAGGTAGACCCCATTCCTGTCTGCACACGGCAACTGGGACCCGAGCCTCCCGCCGGGCTCAGGGCTTCCTGAGAACTTGGTTCGAGAAGGGCGGACGCTGGAGAGTGGGTGTACGCTGCGCTGTAGGGGTTCGCGTAAGTGGGGTTGCTGGAGGCACGCGAGTTCAGCGTTGACCGAAACCCTAGGGGTCTGTGCTCTGTCTCCGGAGCTGGTCTCGGTAAGTCTCCGGTCCTTTGACCACCTGCAGCCAGTTCTAGTGGATCGATGGTGTCCTGGCCCTGGACAGAGGGGTTCACAAGGAAGGAGAGGAGTGTAAAACTGTGTGCTCAGGCTCTGGGCAGCTAGGCAGTCAGCTCCGACCCCTGTGTTGAAGGAGCTCAGGGCAAAAAAGAGCTGGGGGCAGCTGTGTTTAAAAGAACAACAACATTTGAGCAGAGGGAGTCTGTGAAGGATGAGTGGGATCAAATATTTGGGTACCAAAGAGGGAAGGAGATGTTTCCAGATGAGGCAAGACAAAGTTCCTTCCTCAGACAGGGCCTGGTATAGGAAGGATGGGCGATAAGGATCCAGGGAAAGAGGAGCCAGACTGATCGGGAACACTGTTTACTTTCCAGAGGGGTCTCCCCACCCAGACCACCAGGACCCCCATTTCCAGAAGAATGGCCCAGATATCTCAAGTGCAGGAACTCTTCCACGAGGCAGCCCAGCAGGTAGGCCTGGGTGGTGTGGGGGTCTGTGAGAAAAGGTCACCAGGCAAGATGCTGAATGGAAATCTTACGGTGGACTATTTTAAAAGTAATGATCTCAGACATTTATTTTGGTATTCCAGCTTAATCGAGGAAATGTTACAGCCAACTCCTAGCCATCTGTGTGCAAAAAATATTCTTTGGTATCTAGCAGATTCCGAATCCTGGACACTCCTCCTCCTACCCTGCCCCACCCATGGAGGTTTTCCATGAACAGAGTGAGGACTGAGATAATACAAACTCCTTTTAATACTGTATCAAACCAATGTAAGAAGGTAAATTTATTTCTGACAAAGTCATACTGTATATACTGAAGTCAAATAGATTTCTGGATTCCCTGGTATCTGCAGGTTTTTCTTTTTCTTTCTTTATCTGTTGATCATTACAGTGAGTATTCAGTGTAGGTATGGAATTAAATGACTCTCCCCTAAAAAACCAACTGTGCTTAGGCATTTATCAAGGAGCAACTTGCACCAGGGTCTTTGCTGTATGATGATCACTCAACTGTGAAGTTTTCAGTCTCTTGGATATCTCTCGTCTTTATAGAGAGGGTTAGAGGGGTTTTCTGGCATTATAACAGGGAGAATGAGCCCCCCAAAAGGAGAGAGAATCAACTCATGGCCTCACACAGTAACAAGAGAATGGGGTCCAAAGCCGGGGAGCCCTGAGCCAAAGGGCAGAGGCTGGAGAGGCAGATGGGATTCAGGATTGGTGGGGAAATCCAAGCTGGCTAGTTACCCCTCTTCATGTGCATGGGTACATATGAAAAATGCATCGTGGTGGCTGGCAGCTGGCGAGTGCTCAGCAAAAGGTACTGCTCCCCTTCCCCCTGGCGGGCCCAGTACTGTATCCTGCATTCTCTACTGAGCTCCTTACACCCAGCCCCCTAAATATTCAAGGTGTTTAGAAAAAATGAGTGACTGGAGACCCAGAATAGCTCCTCAGAGAGATTTCAGAACTCTTGCCCAGAGGTCTTTGCTCCTAGGTGAACGAGCCAGTACCATATTTTTAATGTGGTTGAGTACCCTTATAGAAACCTTGTCTTACTTATTTTATTTAACTTTAAGAATGTGTTTAGCTCGACCAGTTTCTCATCATACTTGCCATGCATTTTATTTGTGTTTGCAAGACTGTACATGAGTGTTTATGCACCTAATATATGTTCATGGACTACTTCCTAAATAATGGGTACTGTTAAGCTTGAAAAATGTACCCAGATGGAAAACATAAGGCCCTCATTTCCAGGGATTCTGAAAGGAGAGCATTTGGTTCATTGCTGTGAGAGGGATCCATTGAGGCTCAGCTGTGACCCTCTCTCTCGTTTAAAACCTTCAGTGGCTCTCCTATCCACCACTCAAGAGTTCAAACTCCTTAGCCTAGGTCCTGCACAGTCTGACCCAGTCTGAGTTTCAAACCTGCTCCCCTGCATCTTACTCTCTGTACCCCACCTTCCAGACAAAGGTCCATTCCCTAGGCCCTGTACTTGTATCTTTCCCCTTGCTGGTCTTTGCTAATACTTCTCACTCAGCTGATTTGTCTCTGAACTCTCCAAGTATCTAAGGCTATGCTTGGCATTTAAGTAGCAGTAAATGTTAATTGACTAACCAAATGAACAAGTAACAGATGACCACAGTGCAAGCTAAATTGCCATGAATTCCCTAAGAGAGAGTTGATTTTATTTTTAAAATTTTTTGTAATTAATTAAAGCCACAACTACGTGGCATGCGGGATCTTAGTTCCCTGGCCAAGGATTGAACCTGTGCCCCCTGCAGTGGAAGCACAGAGTCTTAACTGCTGGACCACCAGGGAAGTCTCGAGTGTTGATTTTTAAAATGATGAATGTAAATGCCTATGTATCACCTTCCTCTCCATCTCCCTCAGTCTCTGAACATACAGGGATTAGACAGTGTTCAATGTCAAGGCCTTTGGTGTTCATTATCTAGACATCTTGGAAATCTCTCCCTTTGTCTTCATTGCCCTGTCTTGTCCAAGGTATCATTTTTTAATTGAATTATTTCATATCTTCCTAACTTCTTTCTCCACATCTCGTCTAAAGCGATCCCTTTTTAAATCACAAGTCTGTACATTTGACTCCTCTGCTTAAAGCCTTTCCATGGCTTCTCGCTGCCTTCAGAACTCAGTTCAGACTCCTTACCTTGGCCCCCACAGCCCCTGCCCACCCGCCCTCACATGATCTGACTGGCTTCCCCTGCTCCCTCCCGTAGCATGCTCTGTCAGTGCACTTGCTCTGCAGTATTGAAGTGAGCTGTTTCTTTCCTGTCTTCCTGGGTGGTGGTGGTTTAGTTGTGAAGTCATGTCCAACTCTTGCGATCCCCACAGACTGTAGCCTGCCAGGCTCCTCTGTCCACGGGATTCTCCAAGCAAGAATTCTGGAGTGGGTTGCCACTCCTGTCTTCCTTAAGACTGTGAATCCCTGAAGTTCAGGGCATTGTCTTATTCATTTTTGAGTCCTCAGTACTTGTCGTTAGTGCTCAGCGTATGGAAGATGCTCAGTCAGTGCCGGTTCTGCTTAACTGAACTCACCTGGCTAAGGATAGGGGGAGCTGCTATTTGCATTAGGTCTTGAAGGGTCAGTGGTAAAGTTGGGGCACACATCCCCAGGCTGCGAGGGTAAGAAAATGATTATAACTATCAACTTATTATGTGCTGAACACTTAATGTGCATCATCTCTTTTAATCTTCACAACATTCTGAAGTAGATATAATAATTATTTTGGTTGACAGATGAAAAACGGAGGCACTCTGAACCCGGGAATGGTTGTTGCCAAGGTCTAGGCTTTAATCTTTTCTGCTTTATGCCTCCTGCCTCAATGGCCTGGGCGAAGCCTGTATGGGAACAGATAGCAGGCTGGACAGCTAACATGTTTGAAGTGGTTGGCCTTCCAGAAGTTTCCCATAAACCTTTTTCTCCCTTTACTCCAGGTTTGGGAGTTAGGAATTCTGCTAAGAGCTTTGAGGCCTGAAGAGCATGGAACCAGGAAGGCCATGCCCAGTGGGAAGACAGGCTAGGGGGTGTTACCCTAAACCCTTCTGTTCAGATCTGCTCTGTTCTTGGTCACTGTGTCATTTGGGAAGAGTGGGGATGCTTGCAAGTTAAGTGGAGGGGTTAATGAATGGATTCTTGGTTTGCTTTACTCATTTTGGGACCAGATTGGGTATGTGGGGGTGGGTGGGGGTGGGTAGGTGTGTGTTGGTCAAGCAGACCAGCTGAGAAGGGTCTGTAGATCTAAGGGTTGATGGTGCTGCCTGATTCAAGTACTGACTCTAACACTTTGTAACTTTGGGAAAGTTACTTCACCTGGTTATTAAGCCTTTGTATCCTCCCATAAAATGACTACAATAATAGAACCCACCTTAGAGAATTATGAAGATTAACAGAGACACTTCATGTAAATGTTTAGTATAGCACTCAGTTCATAGGCATTTTGTAAATGTTGCCTAATAATAAAACTGAGATGGGCAGTATGTATTTGATCCATGAGGTAGTGATATGACTGATCAGAGGGTTCAGTTGGCAAATGAATACATAACTCAGCACATCAAATTCAGGTAGAAGACCTAAGGTAGGAGTCCCAAATCCAGAATAATTTCCTTGGCCAAAACCAGAGACTGGGATAGTGTCTGGGACACTCTGGATGATGTGGGAGGGGCAGTCCATTGAGGACTATTTTAGGCCTGGAGTGGTTTGGGAATGTGTGTGTGTACCTTGTGGAGGTATGAGTCATTTCGGGAACCTCTGTCCCCAGGCACTTCACTGATGTGCAGTATGGTTTAAGGGTGGACTTGAACCTGGGAACCTGGGGTTCCCAATTCTGACTATGCCATCAGGCATGCCAGGCCCTTGGGCAAGTTACTCAAGGGCTTGCCCTCTGTTTCCACAACTGCAAGATGGGGTGAGTGTACCTGATTTTCAGGGTTCTTACGCCATCTACAGAAGGGTCTGGCCCCGTGCCTGTCACATGGTGCGCACTAAATACAGTGCTTGTCCGGTGATCAGATGACGCAGATTTCACACAGAAACCCAGTCGAGTAGTCTGCTTGTGAGATGCAGGGCTGGAAAGCTAAGGAGCAGCTGGTGCCAGAGGGAGGTGAATGGAAAGCTAATGGCTTTTGATAGCAGCCATCTCTCCATCAGTCACTGGACAGAGAGGACTGTGACAGACGCAGTGGTCAGGAAGATGAAGCTGACAGGAGAAAGGAGTAGCTGGAGACAGGGAGAGATGGCAAGTGGACATCTGTGCAAGGTCTGGGGTCCAGCAGGATCCAGTGCTCTTAGTGTGGGAAATAGCAGGAAAAGTTGGCTCAGCTTAGCAGGCATTTATCGAGTGCCTGTTCTTGCCAGGATCTCCAGCGAGTGCTGCAGATAGTAAAACAGAAGTCTCTTAATCATGATGGAATAAGGGATGCCTCCCACTAGTCTGGTGTGCTGTTTTCCTTCTCTCAGGATTGGATAGTCTCCAGAAAAACTTAAAGGGAAGCTGTGTCATGCTGTGGTCTGAGAATGGGTGACCAAAAGCCGCAGATTAGCTAGTGTGAGTAACTCATTCTCTTCCTTCTTTATCCAGCTGGAAACTTGGGATCCAGCAGGAGTGAGTCTGTGAGGACCCTGTTCTAGGAAGTCTGTGGGGTAACTTCTGGCTGGCCTGAGATAATCACTGTTGAAAAAAGCCCCATGCAGACTCACGGAGTAAGTTACCCATCAGAGCTACGGCATCTGGCCCATGCGTGAGCCAGGGTGCGAGCCCTTCATGATGCTGCACCAGGACTCAGTGCTGCCAGACTCCCTGCCTCCCTTTCCCTCTCTGGCCTCTCCTGTGCTTGCTCCCTGTTCTCGCTTCCTCGGTTCAGTGGCTTACTGAGGTTAGCTCAATGTGGTAAGAGTAAGAAAGAATATGATCCAGTTGTGGGACCAGCAAGCGAGGCAAAAAGAGGTGAACATGTTAAGAGACAGAGGTGATACAAGTTATTGCAATGAATAAAGAGGAATTTTCTACTCTCAAACTCAAAAAAATGGAGGAGTTCTTAGAGATCCTCTGGTCCAGCCCTTGCTTAGCTTGTCAATAAACAAGCCCAGAGATGTGGAATGACTTGCCCAAAGATACATTAAGAGAGTGGCAGAGCCAGGTGAGAACTGAGCCCAAACACCCTCACCCTATATTATGGCTCTGGGTTGATCTTAATGCAGCCAATCTTTAGGTTATAATTTTGAGCATTGGTATCAGGCTTCATCACAGAAGCTTTGCTGTAGTTTTCTGCACCCTTATTAGCCCATGTACAGTTAAGAACTGACTTTCGTTTTTGCATTTTTCAGGCCCGTTTTAGCATCTTTAAAAAGCCAATATGCAAAGTGAGCCTTGGCAGCCACATGCTAGGTGATAGCTTATTGCTTTGTTAGAATATAGAGAAATGAATGCACCTGAGGAGAAAAGGGAACCCAGGACAAGGCCATCTTGTTATCCCTTCTTATACAGACAGGGAAGCTGGGGTCCAGAGGGGTTGGGTGGAAGAGAAGGGCTTACATCTGGGATTCTGGGAGTCATGACCCCTATCACCCTCCCAGTTTCTGTAGGGCATGAAGCTTATACCATTTTCAGGGATTCTCTTCAGTCAAAAGGATACAAATTATAAATACAAAATTACGTGTAGTCTTTGGAGAGACTCAATGCAAGTGAAGGGTCTTGAGGCTTAGAAAGACCAAGGGTACCTAGACAGAACCACCTATGGGATATAACAGAAGAAACAGGCTTGGGCCCTGGAGCCTGGGAGAGAAGAAAGGGCAGCGATTACTCTCAGGGTTGAATGAGTCTGCAGCTTTCATGTGAGCTCGGTTCGTCTTTCTTGCTCTCTCTCTGTTGTCTTTGGCCCCTTCCACTTTATAGGCCTACTTGTCACTTAGCCTAGGAGGTCAACCTCGAAAATGACAATGCTCTGAAAATGCCTCATACTTGTAAAAAGTTGGAGTGGAGACATTTTCTGGATGAACTAGAATGAAAGTGATTCTTCACAGAAATGAATGCAGTGGGATTGTCTCATTTATATTCACAGGATCTTCATTTGTAGAGGTGACTGATGACACGGAGAGATCAGTGCCATTGGAAGAAGAATTTACCACTTACATTTCTCAAGAGAAGGAGGAATGCCATGCAGGGCCACAGGGAAAGCACCAGGTTCTGGTCAGGAGGCAAAAGCAGGAATGAAGGGAAAACCTGGGCCACAGCCCTTATTGTGCTTTTGGTGGGAAGGGCAGGGCAGGGTAGAGCAAACAGCTTAGGACTGGCTGGTTTTAATAGTTCTGGTAAGCTTTGGCAGTAGAGATGGTCTCTAGTTTCCTAGAAACTGACCTGGGGGTGATTTAGAGCAGGGGAAATATTGGCTTGGTGTGTGAGAATTAGATAAACAGAGTGGCTTAGGGAATAACTCAGAATTGGTAGGTTTGCATATGAAAGGCATGCTCCTGGCCAGCTGTGTGCTATCTATAAGAGCTGGTTAGCCCTGGGAAGGTTGATCTGTTCCCTGAACTACAAGATTTTTAAGATATCATAATGTCATAAGCGGAGAAGGCAACGGCAACCCACTCTAGTACTCTTACCTGGAAAATCCCATGGACGGAGGAGCCTGGTAGCCTGCAGTCCATGGGGTTGCCAAGAGTTGGACACGACTGAGCAACTTCACTTTCACTTTTCAGTTTCATGCATTGGAGAAGGAAATGGCAACCCACTCCAGTGTTCTTGCCTGGAGAATCCCAGGGACAATGGAGCCTGGTGGGCTGCCGTCTATGAGGTCGCACAGAGTCGGACACGACTGAAGCAACTTAGCAGCAGCAACAGCAGCAGCTATGAATAAATGAACTAGATGACTTAAAAATTTCTTACTGCCGTAGGTTATATTGCATCCATGGTCAAATGCAGAAAAAATGCAGTCCTTTGTTTAATAGTTTGGGGTTTGGAAGGAGAATCCTAGAGGCCGTGTTAATGATTCTGAAGTACTTTTCTTATAATTTGTGTAAGGAGCTGCTAGGTGGTGCTTAGACTCTGGTCAGGCCTGATTGAACAACTGGCTTCCTATAGGGGTGGATGACAATTTTAGCTTATTTTTCCATTCATTTTATTCTTTTGCTGACAAAATATCTCTCTTCAGAATAGAAGCTTTAATACTAGATATATCTGTATTCATAAAACAATATCAAATAAAAAACATTTAAAGAAATATACATACCTTAGGGAGTATAATTCAGTATCTCTTTTTGCTCTTTTCCAGGCAAGAATACTGGAATAGGTTGCCATTCCCTTCTTTAGGGGATCTGCCCAACCTAGGGATAGAACCCAGGTCTGCCACGTTGCAGATGGATTCTTTACTGTCTGAGCCAGCAGGGAAGACTTGTTTGCTCTTTAATCATTATCAAGTAGCAATGTAGGGCTTCCCAGGTGGTGCTAGTGGTAAAGAACCCGCCTGCCAGTGCAGGAGATGTAAAAGACTCGGGTTCAATCCCTGGGATCGGGAAGGTCCCCTGGAGGAGGAAATGGCAACCCACTCTAGTATTCTTGCCTGGGAAATCCCATGGACAGAGGAGCCTGGCTGGCTACAGTTTGTGGAGTCACAAGGCGTTGAGCACAACTGAGCGTGCGTTTGTGCAAGTGCGTGTGCATGCACACACAGACATACACCCTCAAGTAGTAATGTAATCTGATTCTTAAAACTTGTTTTCTTTCTTTCTGAATTTGACAACTTAGTCAAAAGCCTGCAGAGGTTGTAGTGATGGTGGTATGCTTCAGAATAGCTCAGCATGAACAGTCTGCAGAGGTACTACTGCTCTGGCATGAATACCTGTCTAGTAGGATATTGTCATTGTCACCTATCAGAAGAAAGCTACATTTCTTTTGTTTTTGTTTTGATGTGCAAGTATTCTCTTCTTTATATGAACAGGCATAAAGAAAGAGAAAAAGATAATGAAGTAGAAACCACTGGTCTGTGTAAAAAAATTCGATGATATGCTTTTTCCAGTCTGCAGATAGCTTGTAAATCACATCCACAGCCTCTGTCAGAAGTTGCAGGATTTAGGTGCTTACTGATGAATTTGAAGTGATGGTAGCCTAGTGATCCTCATTGAGCCAAAAATAGTTATGTTTGATCCTGATGATAAATTTGCTCTAAAGTGAGTCTCAGTGTTCATAGAACTTAGAAAACAGAAGGCCATGGCTCATTTTGAATAGCTTTCCCTTTTTGTTTTAGGCAATTATCAGTTAAAAAAAAAAAAACCAAGGCACAGGCAAATTTTAATTTTAAACAAAGATATACACATGTATGGATAGATATTAATTTTATCAAAGAAATTTAAGCAGACTGTACATTTCAAATGTGATTCAGATCACAGGTATCTTTTGGTGTATCCATCCATTGCATAAAGTGAAGTTGAGTTATAAATAAATTTCTAACTTGAGGTCAGCATTTTATTTTTCAAATATTTATAATATGTGATAGATTTTTCTTCAAATAAAAATTGTTATTATTTATATTGTAGAAGTACTACACGTATGTGATAAAAACATTTTTTAAGCAAAAGAATGATACAAAATTAAAAGCCTTCTTCCTCTCTTGCTTTACCGCCATTCCCCAGAGACAGTCGCTAATGGTTTATAACTTTAAATATTTTATTTATACCTCAGTTTCTTGACTACATTATCAATTTAATATCAGTTTACTTATTGCTTCCCAGTATGAAAAAAGAGAACATTGGCATGTTTACCCTTCCTTCTGTTTCTCTCATTTGATTTCTAATTTTTTGTTGGATTGTTACTTTTACATTGTCATGGTTTATAAAACTTATATATATTTTAATTGTAATAAGTATTTTCATGTTATAGTTGGTTATAAAAACTTTACACCTGCAAATAGCATTTATTGTAGTAAGATCTATAAATGTGTGTGTTTAACTGGAAAACCAAGTCACGTTATCAGACTCATGGAGGAGAAGACACAGGCCTAAGTTGTTAAAGCTTTGCTGCTTCTGAGCAATAAAGTCTTAATTTTTTTTTCAAGTATCCTTTAATTCTTCTGGTTCATATGTAGCTACTGCTGTTTCTTATATTCCCTGTCACTTTTTTTTTTTTTTTAATATTCTTCTCTTTGGGGTGACAGGAATTTTTTTCTTATCTGGATTGGTGGTAGTAGATTACTCTTTCTAACTATAGGAGCATGGGAGGCCAAATTGTTTTCATGTACTTCAAAAATAACATCTCACAGCAGATTGGATGCAGGAGATATGAGAGTCCAGCTGTATTCTATCAAGCCAGAGATTAAAATGTTTTCATTAAGTATTTTTGCTTGGGAAAGTAGTTATTTTTCATGCAAACATGATACTTATTTTAACAGATAATAGGTTTGTTATTATTATGTTTAAGTGATTAATAAGTATTTTCAAATATCTCCCTTTAAGTTTCTAATATGATAAATATTGAAAGAGCTCACATAAACAAAAACTCTTGGGGATCCTTAGTAATTTTTAAGAATGTAAAAGGATCTGGAGATCAAAAAGTTTGAGAACGGCTGCTCTAGAGATTAAACATACATTTAAAAATGTTCACAGTTTGTTTAGAGTTAATATTATACCACTTCAATGTAAAATGTAGGAACTTGGCAATCACATAGGCCTGTTTCCCAGCTCCGCCCTTCAGCCTTTTATGCTATAAGTGCCATATGTGTTACATCCGTTACATGATGAAACCTCCAAGATGATCTTATTCCCAGTGATTGCTGTGGCCTGTGTCTGCCCCTAGCATTTGCTGGCTCTGAGCCTGGAACTTCTCAGGGGCCTTGGAAGACAGCTCTTCTCTTGGCTGCCCCAGGCTGCTCCATCATGTGCCTTCTTTTGCCCATCCAAGTGCATATGCAGAAGTCTCTCCAAATATCTGATCTACTAGTTCAGTTCAGTCGCTCAGTCCTGTCCGACTCTTTGCGACCCCGTGAATCCCAGCACGCCAGGCCTCCCTGTCCATCACCAACTCCCGGAGTTCACTCAAACTCATGTCCATCGAGTTGGTGATGCCATCCAGCCACTCATCCTCTGTCGTCCCTTCTCCTCCTGCCCCCAATCCCTCCCAGCATCAGAGTCTTTTCCAATGAGTCAGCTCTTTGCATGAGGTGGCCAAAGGATCTACTAGTAGCACTTGTTTTTTTCCCTTTCTAGTTATAACTATGGTTTCATACATTAAAAAAAGCCCACATCTTTTCTGTTATTGTCATGGTAATTTGGAAGGTGGGAAAGTGCATATTCTGCTATCTTAAAAGAGATGTCTAATGTCACTTTCTAAAGCACAGTTTATTCATTCATTCATTACGCTAACACGTTTAGTAAGCACCTGTTCCCTGTTGAGCACTGGGGGTACAAGAGTGAACAAGCTATTTTTTTCAATATATATGGGCTTCTTTTAAAAAATAAAAATTGTATATTATTTTTAAACTTTTGAAATTTTGAAATTTTCCCAACTTATAGGAAGTTGCAGTAATACAAGGAACTGCCATATACTCTTGACTCAGGTTTACCAGTTGTTAACATTTTGTCGTTTTGCTTTATTATTTGTGTGCTCTCTCTGGCTCTTGCTCTCTCTCTCTAAATTTCTATTCCATATGTATGTTTTGATACATATTATGTTCTATTATAGGCTTCCTAGGTGGCTCAGTGGCAAGGAATTCACCTGCCAATGCCAGAGCCATAGGAGATGCAAGTTCGATCCATGGGTCAGGAAGATCCTCTGGAGGAGGAAAATGGCAACCCACTCCAATATTTTGCTGGGATAATCCCATGGACAGAGGAGCCTGGCAGGGTGCAGTCCATGGTGTTGCAAAGAGTCAGACACGGCTGAGCACATATTCTATTGTATGTATTTTTTCCTGAACCACTTGGAAGTAATTTGTAAACATATTCCCTTATCCATAAATACTTCAGTGTCTGTTTCCTAAGAATAGGACTTTTCTTTTACCTAACCACAGTATATTTATCAAGATCAAGACATTTAGAGAATTTTCTGGTGGTTCAGTGGTTGACACTCCACGCTTTCACTGCTGAGGGCCTGCATTCAAATCCCTGGCCAGGGAACTAGGATCCCACAAGCCGCTTGGTGTGGCCAAATAAAATAGCCATAGTGCATGCCTGGATGGCCAGACTATGGAATTTTTTTTTTTAAAGATGAAGACATCTAACATTGATCAATCCTATTATCTAATCCACAGGTTCACAGTCCACTTTTGGCATTTATCCCACTGATATCCTGTCGCTTTTTCCCCCAGACCAGGAGTCAGTCCAGCACCACACAGGGCATTCAGGTATCCTGCCTCACTCAGGCTCATTTAATCTGGAACAGTTCCTTAGCCTTTCTTTGTCTTTCATGACCTTGACACTTTGAAGAGTAGTAGCCTGGTGGGCTGCCGTCTATGGGGTCGAGCAGAGTTGGACACTACTGAAGCAACTTAGCAGCAGCAATGTCATAAGACAGAAAGGAAAAAACATGATTAATATATTCTGCCTAGCTGTGAATGACGGAGAAGGCAATGGCAACCCACTCCAGTACTCTTGCCTGGAAACTCCCATGGATAGAGGAGCCTGGTGGGCTGTAGTCCATGGGGTCGAGAAGAGTCGGACATGACTGAGCAACTTCCCTTTCACTTTTCACTTTCATGCATTGG
>NW_011494604.1:3301699-3317756 GCF_000754665.1 Bison bison bison | reverse complement strand
GTCTGACTTTTTTTTTTTGGGGGGGGGGTGTAAAACACAGGCTAGTTGTTTTGTAGAATGTTCCTCAGTTTGGGACGTGATCTCTTATGATTAGATCTGGGGTTTGTATTTTTGGGCAGGAACCCATAGAATGATATTGCATTCTTTTCCAGACATCATATCAGGAGAGAGGTACAGGGTTTCTGCTTGTTCCATTATTGGTAATGTTAACTTTGGTTAGCATTTCAGGTGGTGCCCACTAGGTTAATCCAGTCTGAAGTTACCAATTTTCCCTTTGTAGTTAATACATAATTTGTTAGGGATACTTTGAGACTATGGAAATATCCAGTTCCTCATATATCTCCTACTCACTAGCTTTAGCATCAGTTGTTGATTCTTGGCAGAATCAGTTATTACTGTGATGGCTGCAGAATGATGATTTTCTAACACCATCATTTCTTTTACATATATTAGTTGGTCTTCTACTAAAAAGGATTTTCCCTCTTTCTGCTTGTTTTAATTTATTCATTTACTTATATCTGTATGGACTCAGATTCTTATTTTTCCCATGAGTATTCTATTGCTATAATTATCAATTTTGATGCTCAAATGATCCCAGATTTGGCCAGGGGATGCCCCTGCAGGCTGTTTCCTCTTTCCTTTCGACACGTCCTCATCATTTTTAGGGGCACTTCCTTACTTTCTGACAGAAAATATTCTAGGCTCATTTTGTATTTTCTCTGCCTTGGCCCTGAATCAGCTATTCCTCCAAAGAGCTCTGGCTCAGTAAGATGAGAAATGGTATTTAAAGACCAAGATCTGGGTGTTAGATATGTTCGTTGCTACTGGGGTGTCTTACCTTGTAGATCCTTTAAGTAGACAGAGAGAAGGAATATATATTTATATCTTCCTCTGCATATTAAAAACTACGAATTCAAACTGATGCCTCTCATTCTAATTTATCACCCCAGGGTTCTCCTTCCTTAGTTTTAACTGCCTTCTCCAACAGTGAGAAACTTGACTGTCAGTCAATATATTTATTTCTTTGCTCAATCCTATAATTGATGGAAAGTAGATTAACTCCTACCCCTGCAAAAAACAAACTTTCTTTCTAGAATGTGTGTTGCACCTGTGCTCAGTTGCCAAGTCATGTCCGACTCTGTAACACTGTGGACTATAGCCTGCCGAGCTCCTCTGTCCATAGGATCTCCCAGGCAAGAATACTGGAGTAGGGTCCAATTTCCTTCTCCAGGGGATCTTCCCAATCCAGAGATCAAACCCGTGACTCCTGCATTGGCTTTACCTCTGAGCCACCAGGGAAGCCTAGAATTTGTATTAGTTTGTAGTTATTTGTCTTTAGACTGAAAGCATATAGTCAAAATAATATGTTCGGAAGTTACTCTGCTTTGCTTTTTTTCCACCTTTGGTGTGATTATGTTTTTCCTTAGAAATAGTTAGGTTAATTTGTTTCTCTCTGCATTCTTAGAGTTTTTCTCTCTCATCCTCTTGATTTGATTTTGTTTAATTTTGAGTATGTGAAACATTATGTGATTCCAAAAGTCAAAAGTACTCAGCACATAGGAATTCTTAAATGAGTATAGTATTGTCTGATTCACTGAGTCATCTAGAAGAATAAATCTTTTGCAGTTGGTATTTAGTAAGTTTGCCTGTTACTGGTGAAGGGCATTAGGGCCTGTGTTTGTCCTCCTGATATTAAGCCGAGATAGATTGTCTAGTGACAGCCCGAGTCTTGCAGGAAGCTTCTGTCCTCTTGTCAAGGAGACTGGGAAGGGAAGGGGAAGCTCTTGTTTAGGTGACCATGGCATTGCTGCTGTGGGAATTTAGATTTGTGGGATGGTATTAGGTGTCCAGAGCATAGTGTCTTTGGGTTGTGCATTCTGAGTGCAGACGTGGCTGCTCTGTAGGGAAGGAGCTGCTGCTGTGTGACTGTAAGGCAGAACCTCATCAGGAATTCCCACCAGCATCAACATTTTCACAGCATCTGAGGGTCTTGCCGCTCCTGTGCCTATATGGTTCTGTGACCAGGTTGTGCCTTGAGAGATTCCTAGCCTTGGACCAGGATCAGCACACACAGGATGGAAAAACCACAGATCAAGCATCTGGAGCTACTGTTATGGAGACGCTGGCTTTTGAACTCACTCCATGCAGATTTCCACACAGCCACAAAGATCTCACATTGCTAGGAATGACTAAATCAATATTGACCAAGGGTGCTGCCCAGATTCAGATCCAAGGAAATCAGACTTTGACCACTCCCGATGGGTCCTTGCCACTTCCCCTCTGGAGTAGTTTCCACGACCAGCATCAATCTGATAGCAAAGTGCTGATCAGATGCCCATTCTCAAACTCCTAGTGCAACAGAGAAGGTGCCAGCTGCCCCAACCCTGGGACCGAGCAGGGCTGAGCTGTAGAGTGAGGATTCACCTGAAACATGAGGCCAGGTAGGCTGGGTTAATAGAAGAGGTACAGTCAATTAGACATCTTTCCTTTTCCTCTCAACTGCCCTGAAGAAATCCTCACCCACGTTTAAAACTGCCTGATGTGCTTCATGCTTATGAAAAAACCTTTCACAATTATCATCTCACCTAAACTGTGCAACCCCCCTCGAGGCAGGTATGCAGCTACCTGCATCGGCCACAGGTGGCCATGGCCGTGAAGCTGCTGCCCCCCTACCCAGCTCTGCCTGTGGTGCTTATTCAGAGTCAGAGGAGAGGAATGTGGCTGGTACCCACTGGGTCACAAGCCAGCAGCAGCTTGGGATCTTCTCTGATGTGTGATTGATAAGTAAATAACTAGCGTTCAGAGAGCAAGTTGCTGGTGTATGTGTGTGCTCCGGGGAGAACCAGCCTTTGGGAGGGAGGGCCAGGTCATGTCCTGCTCTGACCCGCTCCTGACCCAAGTGGGCAGAAGCCAGATTCTTTTTCTCCAGCTGCTGGCGGAAAGCAGAGGTGTCATCTCACATTTCAGGCCTGCTTGATGGCCTGCTGGAGGGAGGTGGCTGTCTGAGAGGAAGGCTCGCGGGCGGGAGCTCACATGGCCGCCTGTGGCAGAGCTTGTCTGTCTCAGCTCCGCTTGTTGCATGCTGGAAGCCACGTGTGTCCCACTCCAGACACATTTCAGGGTGCGATTTCCCTGCCTTCCCAGACGTTCTGCCGAAGAGTGAAGATTCTCTACTCACAAGAGAAAGACTTCTACTTCAGAACTAAAACACCCACCCCACAGCTGTGGTGTCTCCAGTGTGGTTTTAGCCCTCAACTCAGAGGGACCAGGCCCTGGCTTCTTGTTCTGGGAGGTCAGGAAGGGAAGCCCTAGCAACAAGCATGATTCAGGTGTGATTACCCGGGACCAGACTCCAACTTGCTGTACCCCAGAACCTGCCAAGTGCCCACCTGAGGGGCCTCAAGGAAGAGAGGAACCTGCCCCTTGAACATGTCTGTGGGCCCTTTCTGAGGGATGCTTTGCCCCTCTTGCTTTGCTTTCTCTTCTTCTTTAGTTCCCCCCCTGTCTCCCAGAAGCCTCACTGCTGGGCACACACATTGTCTTACTGCCATCTGCCTTTCCCCACAGCCTGTTATGTCTGTGCCATAGAGCACGGAATGATACTCCTGTTATTTTGGAATAGATGACTGGGACCCAAATCTGAAGACAGTGAGGTTCTGAGAGAGTTATCAACAGTTGGTGCCGATCACAAGATTGCCCGTACCTGGCCCAGCTGTCGCCCCATCACCCAGTGATTCCACTGCCCTCCCCTGGGCACCAGAGATGACTGGCAGAGGCACAAAGGAGGTGTCTGTGGGCCACAGCCTCTGCGGGAGAGGGTACTGTAGATGAGCTGGGGTTCCTTAACCTCCCATAAAGGAGGGAGTTGGGTTTGAGACCCCCAAGAGTGGGGAAAAGCTGAGACTCTGTCCTCTGGTTGGAGGTCTGCACATGCTGAGGGCGTGGCTCTGTCTGCAACCTGTCTGAGCAAGACCTAGGGGGACTTAGAGAGCTGGCAGGACAGACAGAGGGCAGGGTTGGGATACTGTTATTTATGATAAATATGGGCTTCCATGGTCACTCAGATGATAAAGAGTTTGCCTGCAATGCAGGAGACCTGGGTTCTATCCCTGGGTTGGCAAGATCCCTGGGAAAGGAAATGGCAACCCACTCCAGTATTCTTGCCTGGAGATTTCCAAGGACAGAGGAGCCTGGCGGGCTACGAGCCATAGGGTCACAAAGAGCTGGACACAACTGAGCGACTAACACTTTCACTTTTTCACCTTCATGCTAATATGTATTTTACACAGAGCTCCTAAAACCCTTGGAATTCCCTAAGTGATAAAAGTGATAAGATGTCTTGATATTTATAACAAACGCGTTTTAAGCACATCTGGGTTTATATTAATGAGGTGACTTTTAGAATCACCTAAGGGTGGGGGCTGTTTTTAGGGGAACCAACCATGTGATTAGAGGGTTGCAACTTTAAGGGGAGGGGAAAGAGTTGGAGGTTAAATCGGTCACCAGTGACCAGTGATTTAATCAATCATGCCTATGTGATGAAGCCGCCGCCTCCTGCTGCTGCTGCTAAGTCGCTTCAGTCGTGTCCGACTCTGTGACCCTATAGACGGTAGCCCACCAGGCTTCCCTGTCCCTGGGATTCTCCAGGCAAGAACACTGGAGTGGGTTGCCATTTCCTTCTCCAATGCATGAAAGTGAGAAGTGAAAGTGAAGTCACTCAGTCGTGTTCGACTCTTAGCGACCCCATGGACTGCAGCCCACCAGGCTCCTCCATCCATGGGATTTTCCAGGCAAGAGTACTGGAGTGGGGTGGATGAAGCCTCCTAAGAAAACCCAAAAAGAGGGTTTAGAGAGCCTCTGGCTTGGTGAGCACATGGAGATGAAGGGACGGTGCTGCCCTGGGAGAAGGTGTGGGTGTCCCAGGCTCTTTCCCCAGCCTGGCCCTGGGCATCTCCTCCATCCCGTGGTTTCTGAGTTCTAGCCTTTCATAATAAGCTGGTGATCTCTGAGTTCTGTGAGCTACTCTAACAAATGAATTGAACCCAAGAAGGGGGTGGTGGGAACCTCCGATCAACAGCCCCTGGAAGCTGTTTACCTTCCCAGGTAAACACAGATTACAGCAGACTCAGTCTGCTGGACTGAGCCCTTGATTGTGGGATGACACTATCTCTGGGTAGATGGTGTCAGAACTGAGTTGAATTACAGGACACCTAGCTGGTATCAGAGGCTTGCTTGATGAGGGGCAAACACATACACATTGGAACTGGTGTAAGAATTGTACCAGCCCTGGGGCCACACTGTTATTATGCATGGGAGCTGGTTTGAGCTCTCCCTCTCTGGCTAGTACTCTCCTACAAGGTCAACACTGGGGCCACCAAACTCATTTCAAACCACGCATGCCTTTACGTACAGCTTTATTCTGAGGGTGAAGATCTCCTAAAGTTTCTGCCTCATTCATGTGTGCGGCACCTTTAAGGCTGGTTTAGTCCAGTGAGGTCCGGGGAGTGAAAGGCTTTTCATATCCTATTAGGTAACTAAACAAATAAACAAAACAGCCCTTCAGAGTGGAAATATGAAGACTGTGATGAATGATGAATAAAGTTTCTAGAATCACAACAGGAATTTTAAGGATAAAGCAGGTGTTGTTGTTGAGTCACTAAGTCGTGTCTGGCTCTTTTGTGACCCCATGGACTGTAGCCCACCAGGCTCTTCTGTCCATGGGATTTTTCAGGCGAGAATACTGGAGTGGGTTGCCATTTCCTTCTCCAGGAGATCTTCCCAACCCAGGGCTTTCCTGCATTGGCAGACAGATTCTTTACCACTGAGCCAGCAGTACTTAAGCAAAGTCCAGGTGTTAGAAATTGCATCATAAAGCGTGAAATTTAGGAGAGAAAAGAGCAAGTGAGCTGTGGTGCGGGTTTTGCAGTGTGGGTTGGGGAACTGCAATCCAGCTGTGGACCTAGGGCAGTTGTGTCTCTTCTCCCGGGCTCTCTTTCCTCAGCGGGCTGTAGACAGGCGCCCTCTCCCTGCCTGCCTTCGGGGATGATGTGAGCACCAGTGGAGGGAATTGATATGGAAGCTGAAACCACTCTCTAAGTTATTACACCTTGTTGCTATTGTTATGACTGTTTCTAATAAATAATAGACCTGCAACAAGCCATGGTAGGAAGTGAACATAAGCAGAGACAGGAAGTTGGGCCAGGTCCTGGGTTTTGAGATTAAGATCCTGGAAAGCAGTCTTATTATACTTACCCCAAGGTCCCTCAGTACCATTTGTTTGAAGACAAGCATAGGTTGGCATGGTCTTCACTCTGAACCATGATCACTGTTCTCATGTTTATTGACTTTCAGGAGATTGCTCATTAGTAGTTTGCTAAAGACATGAACAGAAATACACAGAGATGAAAGGCATTCCAGCTGGTGTCAGGGACTGTCAGAGACTCCAAGGAGTCCCCCGGCCCATCTGTCCCGTGTGGCTTCATTGATGTCCCTGATGATTATTCGAGGCCCTTTCTTCCTCTGTCGGTGCACAATACAAGGCAGGAAGCTGGAATCCTCTCCTTCCGTTTTAACTGAGTATAGCTGGATGCTGGGCTTGGTCCTAGATCATAGGCACACCCACTGTGCTCAGATGTTCAGGGGCCCTGCCCCTGACTCTGGACCTTCGATTTCCCTGTCGCTTGACTTTCCTGCTTTCTCTCTGAAGTTAGAGCTCACATACATGCACCAGTCAGGCTTACTGCTCACAGTGGGTCTTGACTGGGTGCCTCTTTCCCCGGTCCCCAGGTGAGAATCACTCATCACTGTTGTGGCAATTGGAGGCCATTGGAGGACTCTAGTGATGTTTGAATTTAATTACCAAACCTATGCAGAAGCAGTTCCTAGTATGAGTGGCTACTGATTTTAAGATCATTTCCATAAGTTTTAGTCTTTCTAGTAAAGAGTTTCTGTTTGAGTGTTCCGTAAGTGCCTTTGTTATTTTTGAATTGGAAAAGTGAGCAAAGTGTCTATTTCACCACTTGTTAGCCTTCATTCCAGACAACTGCCAAACGATGCCGTGGGCTTCTGTGGTCTGGGGTGAAAGGGCACTTAGGGATCACTGTCTCAGCTCATGTTCAGTGAGGAACACAGACACTGCCCTAGGTTTTTTAAACAGAGGGAATTTAACATACAGAGTTCATTACAGAAGGGTTAGAAGGGCGGGAGCAACAAAAAGCTAAGTAAAGTAAGGTTCCCCAAAGACTAGTAACTGCTGGGAGCTGCTGTTCCCCACCAGGAACAGAGGACTGAGAGGGAGGGTGGCATCACCCAGAGCTCGTGACCACTGTGTGAACTGGAGCCCAGCATCCCAGGCTCACCCACATCCCAGTGGCTGGAACTCAGTCATGTGGCCACACTGCCCATAAAGAGGCTAGGAAACAGTCCCCAGAGTGGGCAGAAGGAGAGGGAACAAAGTTTGCTGAACAGCATGTCTGCGCTGCATGCAGGCATAGGAATCGCAGTGTGCATAGGCCTGTGTGGCGTGGCGAAATGCAGAGCTTTAAAGCTGACTTCCCCCAGCATCCCTCTCTACCCCCACTGCTGTTGAGTTGACTGCTGTGTGCCCTGTTTTCAGGAGGCCCTGGCCCAGCCCCAACCCTGGTGGAAGATCCAGCTGTTCGTATGGGAGCCGGTGCTGTTCGGGACCTGGGACGGTGTGTTCACCTCCTGCATGATCAACATTTTTGGGGTTGTCCTTTTCTTAAGGACCGGCTGGCTGGTGGTGAGTGATGAGCTGGTGGCGCTGGAGCCTCTTCTAGGCCTGGGACGTGGAAAGCTCTGTCACCCTTGGGTATTCCACAGAGTGCTCGACAGATTCCTAAAGCACAGATGCTCCAGAGACAGGAAACAAGATCAAGCACATGGAGTAGCTAGCATTGCTTTTTACGTGCAAATCCTGAGAACCTGGGCCTCAGACAGAGGTTCATGTGAAAGCCTCACCACGGATTTAACTACAAAAATGAGAGCACAGAAGTCAGGGTGTGTCTCGGGTGGGACTAGAGGTGGGTCAGGGAGAGCAGACTGATGGCAAGTTTGCCTCCAGTTCGTGACCCTCTCCAGCTGTCCTGGTGATCTGTGACTTGGCTGATGCCCCTCCTGGAGAGGCAGAGGGAATTGTAAAGACCTACAGTCCTCTGTGCATTCTCTTTGCTTTTGCTTCACTTCTGACACTACTGGTCACCAGATATGGGTTTTTTTTCCCCTCACCAAGCAATTCTGTAACACCAGCTGAGTGTCCTACAATTTCACTCAATTCTAACACTGTCTACCTGGAGAGAGCATCAAATCGCACAGGTTAAGGGCTCAGTCCCATGAAGCTGCCCCCACCCACTTCAGCTGCCAATCACAGGTTTGGTTGCCCCTGTGCTTCGGGGGTTTCCCTGACACCTCCCCCAGATTCAGTTCACTTGTTAGAGCAGCTCACAGAACTCAGGGAAGCACTTAGGTTTACTAGCTTATTAAAGGATATGATAAAAGATATAGATTGATAGACAGATGAAGAGATCCATAGGGCAAGGTGTGCAAGGGTCCTAGGAGCAGGAGCTTCTGTCACCGTGGAGTTGAAGTGTATTACCGCCCTGGTATGTGGATGTGTTCACCTACCTGGAAACGTTCTGAACCCCAAACTTTGGGGATTTGTATAACTTCAGCATACATGGTCCATTATTGATTCCATTTCCAGCCTCTTTCCCCTCTCTAGAGAAGTGTATGTGCATGTTGAGGGTGGTGGTGATGGAAACTCCAAGCTTCTAATCATGACCTGGTCTTTCTGGTGACTAATCCCCACCCAGGAATGCACTCACAGCTGCCTGGTTAGAACAAGAGATGCTCCTAGGGCTTTTATCCCTTAGGAGTTTACGAGGGTTTTAGTAGCCCTGGGTCAGGGATGGAAAGGGAAAAACCAGTAGTCGCTCAGACGCGTTCGACTCTTGGCGACCCCACGGACTGTAGCTGCCAGGCTCCTCTGTCCATGGGATTCTCCAGGCAAGAATGCTGGAGTGGAGTGCCATGTCCTTCTCCAGGGGATCTTCCTGACCCAGGGATTGAACCCAGGTCTCCTGCACTGCAGACAGATTCTTTACCATCTGAGCCACCAGGCTCAGGGATGGGGTCAAACACTAATATTAGAATGACAGATGTTCCTAGTGCCCTTGTCACTGGAGAAATGACAAAGTTTCAGGGACTTTGTTCCAGAAACCAGGTGCAGAGACCAATATGCAGTTGACCTCTGAACCATACGAGTTTGAACCACACACTCCATTTATACTTGGATTTTTCTCAATAAATACTACAGTACTACATGGTCCACTGTTGGTTGAATCTGTGGATGTG
Organism: Bison bison bison; assembly: GCF_000754665.1. Classification (NCBI taxonomy): domain Eukaryota; kingdom Metazoa; phylum Chordata; class Mammalia; order Artiodactyla; family Bovidae; genus Bison; species Bison bison. Next base: position 3,308,384 of record NW_011494604.1, on the reverse strand, counting down.
AAATTGGTTAGGGAGAGCTGACTATGGAACCTGAGCATTCACAGATTTTGGTATCTGAGAGCAGTCCCATAATTAATCCCTTGGGGATACTGAGGGATGGCTGTATATATTTTCTGTCATCTCACAGAGGTAGAGAGAGAGGTGTGTGTATGTGTTTATTGTCAGAATTTGGCTCATGTGATTATGGGGGCTGGCAAGTCCAAAATCTGTAGGCTAAGTGAGATGCAGGTAAGAATTGAGTTGCAGGTTTTTGAGTTGAAAACTTAGAAACTTATATGTTGCAGTCTGGAGACCAAATTCCTTCTTTTTTGGGAAACCTCAGTCTTTGCTCTTAAGGCCTTCTGATTGTGTGAGAACTACCCATATTATGTAATTTCTTTTACTTAAAGTCAACTGATTGTACATGTTAAACACATCTTAAAAATACATTTATAGCAACTTCTAGACTAGTGTTTGACTAAAAAACTGGTCATTATAATCTAGCCAAGCTGGCACATAAAATTAACTGTCACATCTGTAAATTCTAGGGGATGAGAGCTTCACTATAGTGGGGTATATGTGATTCTTAGCCCTCTTAGGAGGCTGGGTGAGGCCAGCCCTTCCTCAGCTCTTGCTCTCCTCCATACCCAGGCCCATAGCTTCAGGTTCTACCTTTAACCAGAGCCTGAAAGTGGGTCTGAAAGTTTTCTTTATTAATGTGTGGAAAGCTTAGAGCAGATTTAGCAACCTCTCTAATATGGATGGTGTGAATCCCTGCCTCTCATACTCCTCCATAACTTACAGGGGAGCCCTTACAAAACACAAAGCCTCCAGCTCAGATGCCTTGTGCCGGCAGGCATTGTCTGGCTTCTGGGATTGAGCTCTGGCTTTTTCCCTTCCTGGGTACCACCCCTCTCCCCAGCACCTCCAGCCTGTGTCCCAGGGAGGCCCAGCCATCTGCCTGCTGTGGCGGAAGAAGGCCTGGCAGTGACAGCCTGGGCCCCTGGGCTCTGCCTTCTGCAGGGGATGATTATAGAGTAGTGGAAGGAGGAAAGGATAGGCTCTCTCCATCTCGATTCTTAAATCATAGGGCCTCCTCTTAACTTTTCTGCTGGGTGATTATTTTTTGAGAAGTGGCTATCTAGAAGTGTTGGCCCCATCCCCCAAGTGAAGTAAACTTGTATAAGTTATGATCTATTGCTGCATAAAAAATTACTCCAGTACTTAGCAGCTTGAAGTCACAAATTTGTATTTAACTGGTTGTTACTGTGGTTCAGGGATCCATGAGCAACTTAGCTGGCTGCCTCTGGCTCAGGCTTTCTTATGGGATTGCAGCCGAGCCGTCAGTCAGGGCTACAGTTTCAGCTGAAGGCTCCACTGGCAGAGGGTCTGTTGCTAAGATCACAATGAGGTTGTCGTCAGGCCTTGTTATGTTGGCCTCTTCACAGTGTTGTCTCAGTACCTGCAGCTGGCTTCCCCCAGGGCCAACAACCTAGAGAGTGTGAGGAAGCAGGTGCCCAAGATGAAAGGCATGGTCTTCTCATACCCTCATTTCAGAAGTGACATCTCATCACTTCTGTGGGGCTCTGCTCACTAAAAGTGAGTCACACCATCCAGCCTCCACTCAGGGAAAAAGGGTACACAAGGGCGTGAATGCCTGCAGGTGGGGACCACCAGGACCATCTTTGAGGCTGCCACCACACAAATACATCCTTTTGCCCTAAAGCGATCTCTCCTTTTCAATTCTGACATTAGTTTTGCCTGAAAAATCATATTTGAACATGGAAATAAAGGTACATGTGAAATGCCAAAAATAAAGTAGAGCTTTTAGGGGATAACATAAAGTAGAGGTCATACCCAAGTGATTTTTAAATAGAAAATATTCTAAAGAATAATTTGGCAACATGTTTGTAATTTGAAAAATGTTATAGTGGCAGTTTTGGTATGAAAACTGAAAGATTGATACAGACTTTTAAAAAAGTATCCCATGTAGACAAGAACACAAAAACAAAGGAAGATAATAGTATAAGTTCATTAAAAATATAAAATCAACAAAATAAGTAACTTCCTGAATAAAATATAACAGAATGAAACCTAATCCCTTAGGTACCCTGTAGTTTACTGTGACAAACTTTAAGTCCATTTTTTCCCCTTCTCTATTAATAGAATCAGTTTTGCTTGGTATGGCATTACTCTCAGCTGAAAATCCACCCCCACACTGCTTTTGTTGTGGTTCAGTCGCTCAGTTGTATCCAACCCTTTGCGACCCCGTGGATTGCAGCACACCAGGCTTCCTTGTCATTCGCCATCTCCCAGTGTTTGCTCAAACTCTTGTCCACTGAGTCGGTGATATTATCCAACCATCTTGGCCTCTGTCATCCCCTTCTCCTCCTGCCTTCAATCTTTCCCAGCATCAGGGTCTTTTCTAATGAGTTGGCTCTTTGCATCAGGTGGCCAAAGTATTGGAGTTTCACCATCAGTCCTTCCAAGGAATATTCAGGGTTGATTTCCTTTAAGATTGACTGGTTTGATCTCCTTGCAGTCCAAGGGACTCTCAAGAGTCTTCTCCAACAATGCTTCTTTCCTCATTTATAAAAGGTATTTCATATAAATTAACCAATTTTTCAAAGCATCGAACTTCTAAACATGCAAGTAACTTTCAGAAGAGTGAGAAGAGAGTAGATATAGTAGATGTGCACTGGGCACACTGATGAAAGAGAAATGGAGAAGGCAAAGAAACCACCCCCTCCCCAAACCTAATCCTGCTCTCCCAGAGTACACAGCCCATAGGTAAGATGGGCTTGGAAACAGACTCAGTAAGACAAGTGCTGGGATGGGCACTAAGCCCTGAGTACTGCTGGAGTCCAGAGGAAGCGGTTTGGGGACAGCTTCTTGGAGAAGGAAATGGACCCTGTCTTGAAGGATGCACTGGAGTCAACTTGTGAGGAAAGAGGAGTGGGCAGGAAGGCATTCCAGGAGGGAGCCTCATGGGTGGGAGGGTGGAGGTGAGGGAGCAGTGAGATCACCACTGGGGCACCCAGTGTGTCTGTGGGGGAGTTGTCAGCTGAGGGATGGGAGGGTGGGGAAGGGGAGAGGACAGGCCAGGAGGGGCCTCGTGGGGGTAGGAAGTGGCTTTGACTTGACTTGTCAGGGCTTGGAAGTCTCTTAGTGTTTGCTGTGAGAACACCCGGCTCATCGGAGTCTCTCCCAGGCCTCACCCCTGTGGTGCCGCCTCTGCCTTTTCCCAGCGGGCTCACCTGTGAGGACATGGGGGTGGTGGTCAGTGCTCCCGCTGTGCCCTGACTCTGAACTGACTGCTTGCTTTCCCCCCTGCAGGGAAACACAGGCGTGCTTATGGGCGTGTTTCTGGTGTCCTTCGTCGCCCTGGTGGCCCTGGTCACCGTGCTATCCGGCATCGGCGTTGGGGAGCACTGCGGCGTGGGCAGCGGCGGCGTGTACTCCATGATCGCTGCGGTCCTTGGTGGGCAGACGGGAGGCACCATCGGGCTGCTGTACGTGTTTGGACAGGTGAGGCTGCTGACCTGTGGAATGGCTTCTCTCGACTTGCCGTCTGCCGCCACCTTCTCATCCACGTTCCACTTGCCCCCTTCCCCCCACCGCTGACCTGAGAGGCAAGTGGGTGGTTGAGGGAGCTCAGGGCAGAGCTGGGCTCTGGTCCAGGGCCCTGATCCTTGGTCTCCAAGCCTCCTCCTCCACTACCTCTGCCTCTGGAGTCCTGCTGCTGCCAGGGAGCAGGGAGGTGTGGGCTAGGACCATCCTTACAGCCTGTTCTGGGGAGGGGGTGCACAGCAGTGGCTGGAGCCCGAATGGCAGCTGGGTGGCCTAGTCCCTGGGGCACTTTTACACTGAAAAGGGGACATTCCGCCTGTGCCAGGGACTTCCCTAGAAGCAGACAGTTCTCAAATGAACCAGAGCTCTAGGCTCATTGATGGCTTGACGGCCTCAAGAGGGAGGCTGAAAGCCCCTGTGTGGACGCCCTGTCCGAGAAGGAGAATACTAATGAGGGGGCCCCTCACCGGGGTGGACGGAGGCCCTCAGAAAACCACTGAGGAGAGAGAAGTACTGAAGCGTGTTTAGCTAAAACACAGAGATGGTGACCTAGTGCTGAGGAAACAAGTGCAGACATTAAGAAGCAGGTCTTTGTGAGGACTTCTTGGACTGAAAAAGGCTTTAATGATGGTGCAAAGGGTGGTGGGTGGCTGAAAAAATAGTTTAAAGAAAAGAATCTGTCTAAGTAAGAGTACAAGAGTCTCCTCAAAGAAAGCATCGGTCCATTCCTTTTGTTTGTAAGCAGCAGGGGCAGGATATTGTAGCAAAAATACATCTGATTCTCCAACAGCACGAAGCTGTGTGTGTGTGTGTGTGTGTGTGTGTATAGGACAGATGCGTGGAAGGCAGACACATGGTCAGTGCACTCTTAAAAACCCCTTGCCTTTATGGAGAAATATCTTTAAGCAGGGTAGTTTGGGAGGTGAGCAATAAACAGTCAGTTTACTTTATTATCCCGGGGATTTATATACTGATTTTTTTTTTTTTTTTACTTTGTTTTATAGTCAGGCAGGCTGCAAGAGGAACAAACAGAAGTCCCCTGCTTCCTGGGGTAGACAGAAAGCTCAGCTCTTGAAGCAGACACCACAGACAGGGGACCGGTGCTACTGGACAGGAAGCCCTCCCTGCTCATGCCCCCCACCCTGCCCCCCACCCCCAAAGAGAGGAAGTCTCCTGAATGTGCACTGACTTGGGAGGAAAAGTGATCACAAAGATGTTTTCCGAGGGCAGGCAGCCCCTCTTGAAAAGCCATCGCACTGACAGCCTTGCTTGCTTGCTTTCTGTTGGTTTGGGACCCAGCCAGAAACATCCGTGCCCCTCTGGTCCGCGTCCTCACCACGCCCCTGCTGCTTCTCTGCCTGACCTGGGCTGGGCTCTCTGATCAGGATGCGGCTGTTTTCGTATGCTGCTAGATACAGTGCGCTAGCATTTTGCTGAGGATTTTTGCCTCTGTATTATGAAGGCTATTGATCTGTAGTTTTCTTGTGATACTGTTGTCTAGTTTGGGTGTCCTGATCATACTAGCCTCACAGAATGAGTTGGGAAGTGTTCCCACCTCTTCTATTTCTGGGATGAGTTTATGAAGGATTGGTGTTAATTCTTCTTTAAACATTTGGGAGACTTTGGTGGTGAAACCTTCTAGTCCTGGGCTTTTCTTTGTAGGAAGTTTTTGATTGCTAATTCAGTCTCTTTACTTACATAGGCATATTCTGACCTTCTGTTTCTTCTTGAGTTTTGGTAGTTTATATCTTTCTAGGAATTTGTCCTTTTTATCTAGGTTATCTAATGTTTTGGCATATAATCGCTCACAGGTTCCCTTATAATCTTTTGTTTTTGTAAGATTGACAGCAGTGGTCTCCCTCTCATTCCTGATTTTAATCATTTGAGTCTTCCTCTTTTGTTGGTCAGTCTAGTTGAAGGTTTGTCTGCAAAGAAGCAATTTTTGGTTTTGTTGCTTCTTTTCTATTCTTTTTCTGACCTCTGTTTCATTTATTTCTGCTCCAATTTCTTTTAGTTCTTTCCTTTTGTTTGCTCTGGGTTTAGTTCACTCTTCTTTTTCTAGTTTCTTAAGGTGGAAGGTTAGGTCATTGATTTGAGATCTTTTTCTTCCAGAGAGTGATTAGGGTTTCTGAGGGTCCTCATTCCTGGTTCTTCATTTCAGTTGCTAAGTCGTGTCTAACTCTTTGCGACCCCATGGACTGCAGCACACCAGGCCTCCCTGTCCATCACCAACTCCCAGAGTTTACTCAAACTCATGTCCATTGATTCGATGATGCCATCCAACCATCTCATCCTCTGTCGGCCCCTTCTCCTCCTGTCTTCAGTCTTTCCCAGCATGAGGGTGACTGACTTTTCCAGTGAGTCGGTTCTTCACATCAGGTGCCCAAAGTATTAGAGCTTTAGCTTCAACATCAGTCCTTCCAATGAATATTCAGGATTGATTTCCTTTAGGATTGACTGGTTTGATGTTCTTTCAGTCCAAGGTACTCTCAAGGGTCTTCTCCAACACCACAATTCAAAAGCATCAATTCTTTGGTGTTCAGTTTTCTTTATGGTCCAACTCTCACATCCATACATGACTACTGGAAAAACCATAGCTTTGGTTCTTATTAACCCCTAATCCTCTCATCCCAGGGCATGCATGCCCTTATGTATTTTTAGTAATTGCCAGAGGAGATGGCAATTACTTCTGCTTTATTTACTATGCCAAAGCCTTTGACTGTGTGGATCACAACAAACTGGAAAATTCTTCAAGAGATAGGAATACCAGACCACCTTACCTGCCTCCTGAGAAATCTGTATGCAGGTCAAGAAGCAACAGTTAGAGCTGGGCATGGAACAACATACTGGTTCCAAATAGAGAAAGGAGTACGTCAAGGTTGTATATTGTCACCCTGCTTATTTAACTTATATGCAGAGTACATCATGGGAAATGCCAGGCTGGATGAAGCACAAGCTGGAATCAAGATTGCCAGGAGAAATATCAATAACTTCAGATATGCAGATGATTCCACCCTTATGGCAGAAAGCGAAGAAGAACTAAAGAGCCTCTTGATGAAAGTAAAAGAGCAGAGCAAAAAAGTTGGCTTAAAACTCAAACTAAGATCATGGCATCCAGTCCCATCACTTCATGGCA
>NW_011494604.1:3276171-3301599 GCF_000754665.1 Bison bison bison | reverse complement strand
AGACACTTGCTCCTTGGAAGAAAAGCTATGACCAACCTAGATAGCATATTAAAAAGCAGAGACATTACTTTGTCAACTAAGGTCCATCTAGTCAAAGCTATGGTTTTTCCAGTAGTCATGTATGGATGTGAGATTTGGATTATAAGGAAAGCTGAGCGCCGAAGAACTGATGGTTTTGAATTGTGGTGTTGGAGAAGAGTCTTGAGGGTCCCTTGGACTGCAAGGAGATCAAACCAATCAATCCTAAAGGAAATCAATCCTGAATATTCATTGGAAAGACTGATGTTGAAGTTGAAGCTCCAATACTTTGGCCACCTGATGCAAAGAACTGACTCATTGGGAAAGACCCTGATGCTGGGAAAGATTGAGGACAGGAGGAGAAGGGGACAACAGAGGATGAGATGGTTCGATGGCATCACAGACTTGATAGACATGAATTTGAGCAAGCTCTGGGAGTTGATGATGAACAGGGAGGCCTGGCATACAGCAGTGGGATCTCAAAGAGTTGGACATGACTGAGTGACTGAACTGAACTGAGGAGATGGCCTGTTGTGCCCTGGAGCAGGATCATCAAACTTCTTCTAAAACGGGCCAGATAGTAAATATTTTAGTTTTTTGTGAGAGTGTCCTAGGTTCCTTTCACAGTGACTCAGCTCTGCTATATAAGTGTGAAAGAAGCCATAGACAGTTTGAAGTGGGCATGGCTGTGTGCCAGTTAAGCTTTATTCCCCAAACAGGCAGCAGCAGGATTTGGCCAGAGTGCCAGAATTTGCTGGCCCTTGCCCCAGAGCATCAACATTAAGAAGATACAGACACTTAAAATAATGATTTTTTTTTAAGCTTACGAAACTTTCCATTGCTTTGCATCCTTCCAGACCCTTCCCCGTTCATCTCTCTGAGACACTGGTGCCAGGCCTGTTGTGTGTGGAGGAAGTGATGAACTGGGGTCCCTCCTTGCTCCGTGTCCTACTCACCCGAGTGCTTCCTTAGGACCGCTTGCCCTGGACACAGAATATCCCCCTTCAGCTTGCACTGTCCTGTCTAAAAACATTTATTCATGGCTTACCTGCTGCTCACTAGACTCTGTAAAAACAATGGAGGACAGGAAGCTTTCCCGGACCCAGTACAGGCCTGGGGTTTGTGATGTGGGGGCCAACACATCTGTAGGACATATAGCCTACCAACTCAGACCTTAAACTAAGGCTTTCATGTGAGAAGAGGAGGGTTGTGGAAGGACAGCTCTGTCTTCTATGTAGATTTTCTTTCTGGAAAGGAAAATGCCTAGGATTGTGAAAATGCAATTAAAAAAAAAAAAAAAACAAATGCTTTCAAAGGGAAGTGTTACACCCTGAAAATATAGTGGGTGACACCCTCTGGTTCCTGTGTCAGAGGGTTAGGAGGTCTCCGTAGAGGACCAAAGAGAAAAAGGAATGCTTGTGATTCTAAACTTTAAGAGGAGATAAAAAAAATTTTTTAATATAAATTCTGGGGAGATTTACACATTAAATAAATCGAAAGGGATATTTTCTAGTGAAGAGGAGCTTCACGGTTGGAGGGTAGAGCGTGTCTGAGGTGGTTGGATTGCTCTGGGTAAGGGCTGGCAGCCGCCGTTGTCCATACCTCTCCCTAGGGGAGCCCAGGCCAGGCCTGAGCTCGCTGGCAGGGGTCAGGCCATGGGGGAGCCTTGTGTCCTAGAGACACTGTGCCCAGATGCAGTTTTTGCATAAACAGAATAAAACTCTAAATATGTTTGTTCTTATTTTCCTTGATAAAATTTCTTTAAAAGTGCAAAATGATGTGCATTGTAACAGTTAGCATATCAGAGATAATGGAGATGAAAAGGTCATTTCCTTCCCCTCCTGTGGTAACCAGTGTGAACACCAAGTGTCCTGTTCAGCACCTTCCCTGTGTCCACTGACATGAATTTATGGATGTTTGAAGCACTTGCTTGTTTTTACAAAGATGGGGACAAATTTCATAACCTATTCTATGACTTGTATTTATCGCTGAACAAGAAGTCATTGACATTCTGCTAGGTCAATGCCTTGAAGTCATGCTTTTAAGCTAGTTGCTTAGTATTGTATGATATGGGTGTACTGTAATTCATGGTACATTCATTCTCTATTCATTGTTTACTCTCTTATGTAAGAGTAGTTTTATTCCTTTTGTCACTTCTAAAAGTCTATATTTTTGTACTTTCTCTTCTTAATCAGGCTGTCAGGTGTTTATGTATTTTATTGATCTCAAGAAAGAAAAAATCAGCTTTGTTCTTTGTATACCTTTTGTTTTTTCCTTTCATTTTATTAACTTCACATATCCTTTTATTAAATATTTCTTCTATCTTTGTATTTATATTGATTTTTAAAATCACTTCTTAATACTTTGTTAATGTATTTTTAAACTATTAAAGAAAATAGGAGTTATAGTTTTCCCCCTTCTGAATGCAGCATTAATGTGCTTCTCAAGTTTTAGAATAAATCTGTTTTATTGTTTTCTAGATAATTTGAAATTTAAAAAATTTCTCCTTATTTTGCCAACATGGCTTAAATTTATTTCTGTTCTATTTTCCTCCTTGTTGATTTGGAAGTTCTACTATGCTTTTCATTCTTTGGGTAGTTACTATCTGCTTTTAGAAGCTGTAATTATACTTTTTCTATACTTCCCAAACAAAAACATTACTTATCAGCTCCTCCACATACCAAATATGAAATCTCTGATTCTTTTACCTACATTCCATAGTTACTTTTACCTCTTACCCTCAAATCCTTAGGTTTTTGAGAAGATGATTTTTGAGCTGTCAAAACTTTCCCCTAAAAGTAAATCTCTTCAGTTTCAAGAATATTTATTTATAACTTGTGTTGCAAATTTCCAGTGACAGTACCATCATCTATTTAACACTCAGTTCAGTTCAGTCGCTCAGTCGTATCCGACTCTGCAATCCCATGAATCACAGCACGCCAGGCCTCCCTGTCCATCACCAACTCCCTGCATTCGCTCAAACTCATGTCCATCGAGTCCGTGATGCCATCCAGCCATCTCATCCTCAGTCGTCCCCTTCTCCTTCTGCCCCCAATCCCTCCCAGCATCAGGGTCTTTTCCAACGAGTCAACTCTTCGCATGAGATGGCCAAAGTATCGGAGTTTCAGCTTTAGCATCAGTCCCTGCAATGAACACCCAGGACTGATCTCCTTTAGGATGGACTGTTTGGATCTCCTTGCAGTCCAAGGGACTCTCAAGAATCTTCAACATCATAGTTCAAAAGCATCAATTCTTTGGCCCTCAGCTTTCTTCACAGTCCAACTCTCACATCCGTACATGACCACTGGAAAAACCATAGCCTTGACTAGATGGACCTTTGTTGGCAAAGTAATGTCTCTGCTTTTCAATATGCTATCTAGGTTGGTCATAACTTTCCTTCCAAGGAGTAAGCGTCTTTTAATTTCATGGCTGCAATCACCATATGCAGTGACTCTGGAGCACCCCAAAATAAAGTTTGATAGTGTTTCCACTGTTTCCCCATCTATTTGCCATGAAGTGATGGGACCAGATGCCATGATCTTCATTTTCTGAATGCTGAGCTTTAAGCCAACTTTTTCACTCTCCTCTTTCACTTTCATCAAGAGGCTTTTTAGTTCCTCTTCACTTTCTGCCATAAGGGTGGTGTCATTTGCATACCTGAGGTTATTGATATTTCTCCTGGCAATCTTGATTCCAGCTTGTGCTTCTTCCAGCCCAGTGTTTCTCATGATGTATTCTGCATATAAGTTAAATAAGCAGGGTGACAATATACTGCCTTTTCCTATTTGGAACCAGTCTGTTGTTCCATGTTCTAACTGTTGCTTTCTGACCTGCATATAGGTGTCTCAAGAGGCAGGTCAGGTGGTCTGGTATTCCCATCTCTTGAAGAATTTTCCACAGTTTATTGTGATCCACACAGTCAAAGGCTTTGGCATAGTCAATAAAGCAGAAATAGATCTTTTTCTGGGACTCTCTTTTTTGATGATCCAGCAGATGTTGGCAATTTGATCTCTGGTTCCTCTGCCTTTTCTAAAACCAGCTTGAACATCTGGAAGTTCATGGTTCATGTATTGCTGAAGCCTGGCTTGGAGAATTTTGAGCATTACTTTACTAGCGTGTGAGATGAGTGCAATTGTACGGTAGTTTGAGCATTCTTTGGCATTGCCTTTCTTTGGGATTGGAATGAAAACTGACCTTTTCCAATCCTGTGGCCACTGCTGAGTTTTCCAAATTTGCTGGCATATTGAGTACAGCACTTTCACAGCATCATCTTTCAGGATTTGGAAGACCTCAACTGAAATTCCATCACCTCCACTAGCTTTATTTGTAGTGATGCTTTCTAAGGCCCACTTGACTTCACATTCCAGGATGTCTGGCTCTAGGTGAGTGATCACATCATCATGATTATCTGGGTCGCGAAGATCTTTTTCGTACAGTTCTTCTGTGTATTCTTACCATCTGTTCTTAATATCTTCTGCTTCTTTTAGGTCCATACCATTTCTGTCCTTTATTGAGCCCATTTTTGCATGAAATGTTCCATATGACATTAGAAGAATGTGCTGCTCATTTTTTTCTCATTTCTAAATTTTAGGTAATTTAAAAAATAATAGTAACCCATTCAAAGAAATAGAGAAAACACTGCGGTTTGCTTCAGTGGCCTCTAAGGCTCTGAGATAGGACCCCACTCTACCCTGTGTTTGTGTTCTCTATTTAATTCTTCGCAGGGGAGTCTCAAGGTCTCTTTGGCCCAAAGCCCCATCTTCTTCCTCCCATAGTCTTTCCATGTTAGTTACCACTGATAGTCATTCTCCCCTGTGGATGGTGGGAGAGATGTTGGCAGGAAGGAAGGGGCCCCAGGAAGGGCTCCTGGGGAAGAAGGGCTCGTTTAACCCCCTTGATGCTTTCTGGGTGTTGAATTCCGAAGGTGAGCAGGGTCCTCAGTGCTGGGCAGCCCTGAGGCTTTTTTTTTTTCTTGGTGACTCTTCCTACCTGGAGATGCCTGTCAGTGTGTTGCAGGTGCCATGTACATCACCGGCTTCGCTGAATCTGTCTCAGATCTTCTGAGTCTCAGGAATATCTGGGCCGTGCGAGGAATTTCAGTCGCCGTGCTTCTGGCCTTGCTGGGGATTAACCTAGCAGGTGTCAAATGGATAATCCGCCTCCAGCTGCTGCTGCTGCTCCTGCTCGCCGTGTCCACCCTGGACTTTGTGGTGGGCTCTTTCACGCACCTGGACCCAGGTAAGCCTTTGAGTGTTCAGTCGCAGGCCTTAGGGGGGTCTGCTCTGCTTCCTAGATGTTGGTAGGTCTGAGTATGCACAGTGACCCTGATACCCTTTGCCTGCAGTGAGCATGTGCTGTGCCTGGAGCAGGTGAGAGTGTGTCCTGGTGCAGCTTCTCTTCACATAGACATCTTCCCTTGTACATTGTTTTTTTTTTTAATTTGCTTTCTGTTAGAAAAAAAATTTCGATAAGGGAAAGAATAAAGTAGAACTGGATTAGACAAAGATAAATTCTTGATAGGAATTGTAGATAAACAGATTTGGGCGTAGGGAAGGTAATAGATTTTAATTTTATCTGTCCTATTATTTTTTTTTTTAAAAGGACTTGATACGAACATAACAAATGTTAACAATTGTCATTTCTGGGAATGCAGACAGATGTATGTTTGATTATCTATAGTTTTAAATATTGATTTTTTAAAAACAAAAATATGAATCCTTAGCTTAAAGAAAGAAAGCAAACAGCTGGATATTCTTTTGCACCATTTGGAAATGGTGTCATATGTTGGTAACCAATCAATCACTGTTTAATCCTGGGTTTTCTGCAGCCTTGATGATGCCTGGCAACTCTAATCCTAGCTCCTATGTTTGAGTTAGAGCCTGTTACCCAAAATGTCCATAACTGTATCAGTAGCTTTGTGATTTGGGATGGTTTGGCGTCAAAAGTCTTTGTTTCTCTCCAGAATACAGAACCATTCCTGGGATGCTGTAGGAAAAAGATAACTGCCTGATATTTCACACTTTGGGGACTTTGTATTTTACGGTGATAGTGACTGGACATCTGTGTTGAAATATGGACAGGGAGAGGGTGATGGAACCCCTAGCTATGTTAACAAAGAAAAAGGAAAGAAATCAGGAGCACAGACCAGCCATCTCTAATGGTGGCGGTGGCGATGGCACTATATCGTATGAGCACTTCTGTGCCAGGCATTTTGGCTAGCACCTCCCAGGGCTTATCTCATTATCATAAACTCATGGAGGAGAAACCATTACACTCCTTTTACAGATGAGGAAAGTGGGGATTATATAGTTTATAGTAACACTTGGCAGAGCTGAGTATGAAATGGATCTGTTTGATGGTAAAGCTGTGCTCTTCCCCGAGATGGGAACAGGACCACAGTCTGTCTGTGGTATTGGCTCTGCTCTTTCCCTTCAAGGCTGCCCTGGGGTGTATTCTAAACAGTCTTGTCTCTCATAAAAGTGTTGGTTGTGGGCAGGTGAGAAATCGGTTAGAACACCCTGATCTAGCCTTTTGCTTTTTCATATGTTAAGATTCATTTGTGGGAAAATAGTCACTCGCCTGAGCTCCTGGAATGCCCCCTACCCTCTGACCTCCTGGTCCATCCCCCAGAACCTCCAGACTGCCCCATGATCCAGCATCTAAAATGTTAACCCCTGTACAGTGTGGGACACGCAGGGCCCACTCCAGTGCTGAGGGCCAATGCAGTGTCCAGACTGATCACCTCTAGCTTTGCAGCTTCCTGCACATTTGCAGCATCTCCTTTGGAGAGAAGAAGTGATTTTTTTTTTTCCTGGCTTTGCACCACGCTGCTGAGACAGCCCACATCCTGAGAGAGACCTGCTGGCTGTTTGGCCATCAAACTGTCAGTGAAGAGAGAGAATGTATTCCAGCCGATTTGCCTGGGTCCTTTCCCCGCATTGACATGGTTGCTGAAAGAGCATAAGTAGTTAAATTGCAAAGTGATGTTACTGGCTTCTTTGCAACTTCAGTAGGCTGAAGTATTTGCCTTCCTGATTAGAAGTTTTCTTGGCTACCCTTCTGACTTACTCCCGATATTTCTCTTTCCTTCTGGTCAGTACATTACCAGGGTGTAGTGTGAAATGAAATTTATTTTCAATCATTCCCATAGCAACTGGCCCCTCTAGAATCTGTTTTTGGTATCACTAGTGTTTTATATGGGCTACTTTCTTTGCAGTTAAAAATCTAAACTGAAACTAGACCATAAACCTTCAGAATGGATTTCGCAGAATGATTTCAACTCTTTTAAAAAAATAAAAAATGATGTACGCATAGACATTAAAAAAAAAAACAACAACAAAACCCAAAACTGGAAAAGCGACTGGAGGGAACTAAGCCCAGGTGTTAACAGCGGTCGTCTTTCTGCGGAGGTTGTAGGTGGCTGCATTATCTTATTTCAACTTTCCCTTCAATTAGTTAGTGCTACTTAAAAAAAAATAGACTTTAGTTTTTAGAGCAGTTTTAGGTTTATAGAAAATTAGCACATGGTTCAGAAGTCCCTGGATTACCAAGTGGCTCAGGGGTAAAGAATCTACCTGCCAATGCAAGAGCCGCAGTAGACATGGGTTTGATCCGTGGGTTGGGAAGATCCCCTGGAGGAGGAAATGGCAACCCACTCTAGTATTCTTGTCTGGAAAATTCCATGGACAGAGAAGCTGAGCAGGCTTCTGTCCATGGGATTACAGAGTCGGACACAACTGAGCATGCGTACTACGCAATACAGCAGAAGTCCCCATATCCTTTCTGTCTCCTTTCCCTACCGGTTTCCCCTATGACACCCTGCACCCGTATGTTTGTCATCACTGGTGAACCAATAATGAGATGAGGGTTCATCCTTTGTGTTTATAGTTCTATAGGTTTTGACAAATACATATTGATATGTATCCCTCATTATGAGGAGGGCACGGCAACTCACTCCAGTATTCTTACCTGGAGAATCTCATGGACAGAGTAGCCTGGAGGTCTATAGTCCACTGGGTCACAAAGAGCTGGACATGACTGAAGTGACTTTGCACACATGCATGCATGCATGCATCATTACAGTATCATACATAATAGTTTTAATGCCTGAAATTTTCCCTCTATTTCATTTCCTTCCTATCTCTACTCCTGAATTCCTGGCAACCTGATGAACTCACTGATCTTTTCAGTACCTCTGTATTTTGCCTCTCCCAGAGTACCGTACAGTTGAAATCATACAGGATGCAGCTTTTTCAGCCTGCCTTTTTACACTAAGCATTCAAAGTTTCTCTGTGTATTTTTGTGCCTTGATAGCTCATATCTTTCTATTACTGAATAATATTCCATTGAATAGGTATACTACAGATTTGTTTGTTTTGAGGTTTCTTTTTTTTTTTTGGTTCATTCACCTATTGAAGGACATTTTTGTCACTTCCAATTTTGGCAGTTATGAATAAGACTTCTATGTACACTTGTATGAAGGTTTTTATGAAGATATGATGTTTAAACCCATTTGAATAAATACCTAGGAGCATGGTTGCTAGATAATATGGTAAGACTATATTTACCTTTGTAAGACGTTGCCAGACTGTCTTCCAAAGTGGCTGTACCGTTTTGCATTCACATTAGCAACAAATGAGAGTTCTTATTGTTCCACATCCTCATCAGCATTTGGTGGTGTCAGTTTCTTGGATTTTAGCTATTCTGGGAGGGGCATATTGAGATCCATTGTTTTTTAATTTGCAGCTCCCTAAGAATATGATCAGAGAAGGCAGTGGCACCCCACTCCAGTACTCTCGCCTGGAAAATCCCATGGACAGAGGAGCCTGGTGGGCTGCAGTCCATGGGGTTGCTAGGAGTCGGACAGGACTGAGCGACTTCACTTTCACTTTTCACTTTCATGCATTGGAGAAGGAAATGGCAACCCACTCCAGTGTTCTTGCCTGGAGAATCCCAGGGACGGGGGAGCCTGGTGGGCTGCCGTCTATGGGGTCGCACAGAGTCGGACATGACTGAAGTGACTTAGCAGCAGCAGCGGCAGCAAGAATATGATATTGAACCTGTTTTCATATGCTCATTTGACATCTGTATATGATCTTCAATGAGGTGTCTTTTGCCTGTTTTTTGGGTTGTTTTCTTATCATTGAGTTTTAAGACATCTTTGTATATTTTGGATCCTTTATCAGATATATATTTTGCAAATATTTTTCCCAGTCTGTGGCTTGTCTTTTCATTCTTTTAACAGAGCCTTTTCTAGAGCAGATGTTTTTAATTGTAATGAAGTCTAACGTTAGTTTTTCCCTTTCTCAGATCATGCTCTGGGTGATGTATTTAAAAACTCACTATTAAACCCAAGGTCACCTGGATGTTCTATGTTATCTTCTAGAAGGTTTATAATTTTGTGTTTTACATTTAGGTCTGTTATCCATTTTGAGTTAATTTTTGTGGAATGTATAAGCTGAGCATCTAAATTTTTTTGGCATGTGGATGTCCAGTCGTTCTAGCACCATTTGTTAAAAAGACTATCCTATCTTCACTGAACTGTGTTTGATCCTTTGCGAAAGATCAGTTGACTATATTTGCATGGATGTGTTTCTGGGCTCTTTATTCTGTTTTCTTGCTCTATTTATCTGTTTCCTAGTATCACTCTTTTTGGATTATTATGGCTGTATAGTGAGTCTTGAAGGTGGGCAATGTCAATCCTCCAACTTTGTCCTTTTTCACTAGTGTTATTTTCAAGGCCAGGAAACACAGTTTTTTTTTAATATGCTTAAATGCCTAAATTTCTTTCTCTTTCTTTCAATATAAATGATTTTAAAAAGCCAAACAATCATAAATGTATAAAGAAAAAAGGTAAACTTAAAAAAAAAAAAAACCACAACAACAACCAAAAAACCATCCATTTCCCCACTCTGCTTTCCAGAGGGAGATTGGTAGGTATTTGTTATTTATTGTTGCTGAACAGATTACCCTCAGATTTAGTGGCACAAAGCAACAATAAGCATTTATTATTTCTTGCCTTTTCTGTGGGCTGGGAATTTGGGTATGGTTTGGTTGATGGTTCTGGCTCAGGTTTTCTCATGAGGTTCAGAGACTGCAGACTTATTAAAGCTTAGCTGGAGCTGGAGGATCTAGCTGGCAGGCTGGTACTGGTTGCTGGCAGGAGGCCTCAGTTCCTCTCCATGTGGTCCTTTCCAAAGAGCTGTTTGAGTGTCCTCAAGTCATGAGGTAACTGGATTCCCCAAGGACAGACAGGAGAGAGAATGAGCAAGAGAGAGCACACGCGTGAGAGCGCGCGCGTGCGAGAGAGCCATCCTTTTTATGATCTAGCCTCAGAAATCCCATAGCAGCACTTTTACCACAAACTGTTAGAAGTGAGTGACTTAGTCTGGCCCTCATTCAAAGGGAGGGGATTTAGTTTCTACCTTTTGAATGGAGAAGTGTCAAAGGATTTGTGGACACATTTAAAAACCACAGTAGTTAATTTTAAAATCAGAAAACAAATAACACTTGTCAAATTTTATTTTTCCTTTTATTTCATAGACAAAGTTAATATTTTTATGTTGTAAATTTTTAAAATTTTTGAAATATAAAGTAGAAAGTGAAAATATTTTCCCCTTACTCCATTCTCCCACTACCATTCCCAGAGGGAGACTGTGAATATCTTTCCAGTCTATTTTCTATACGTGTACAAGCGTGTATGCACATGTTTACATACAGAAACATGTAAATATAGTTCTTTGTAAAAATGTAATTCTATATTGCTTTGCTGCACTTCCTTTCCCACCCAATAATATATCACAGACACCCTGCAATGGCAATACATTTAGGATTCCCTTGTTCTTTTAGAAAACCTGCAGAGTATTCCATATCCATATAAAACATTAATTTATTGATATTTAGGTTTTCACAGTTTGTTGTTATTACATGTTGCCAACATGAATATCCTTATACAAAATTCGAAGGATTATTTCTGGAGGATCAAGTCTTATCAATAGAACTCATAGGACAAAGATGAAGCACATTGAATATTTTGTTAGGTTCTACCAAATGGCCTTGCAATAATGTTCCTTTCTGAACACCTGGTAACAGTATATAAGAGTTCTTCCCCATATCCTTGACAGTATTGGATATGTTCAGTCTTTTAAATTTCTGCCATGTGTTGGGAAAAAATTGTGATCTTTTTAAAATTTTTCTTAAGTCATTACTGAGGATAATTTTATTCATTTTTTTAATTGCCACTTGTATTTCTTTATCTTTGCATTGTCTGTACTCTTATTTTTCCTTTAGATTGTCTTACCTTTTAACGTATTGGGTTGGCCAAAAAGTTAGTTTGGGTTTTTTGGTAAGATGTTATAGAAAAAGTCAAAGGAACTTTTTTACTAACCCAATATTATAGCTCTTCTACTCTAACAATTAATTCAACATAAAGCAAATATTTATTTAGCTTTATGTTAGTGCTAGACAATGTTTATTATATGCTGAAAAAATTTTCCTGTCATTTTTTCTTTTAGTATTTTTATATGTAATAAAATATATTAATTTTGAGTCACATTGTGTATTCTGATTGCTTTTTGTATATTTTTCAAGTTTTCCTAAAATTAAATTTACTCCATGTATTAGTTTCCTAGAACTGCTTTAATAAATTACAACTTGGTGACTAAAAACAGCGGGATTGTATTCACCTCCAGCTCTGGAGGCTGAGCATCTGAAATTGAGCAGGGCTGCATACTCTTCAAAGGCTATGGAGGAGAACGTGTCCTGCCTCCTCCCATTCCTGATGGCTGCAGGAGTTCCTTGGCTTGTGGTCATATCACTCTCATCTTGCCTCTGTCTTCACATGGCCTTCTCCTCCTCTTGTCTGTGCTCTATATGTGTCTTGTAAGGCCAACTTGTCATTGGAAATAGGTCCAACCTGGCTAATCCAAGATGATCTCATCTCAAGAGCCTTAATTATATCTGAAAAGATCTTTTGTCTTTCCAAATAAGGGCACATTCACAGGTTTCCAGCAGTAGGATGTGGACATCTTTTGGCAGGCCACCAGTCAACCCAATATCTTCTATTTCTTTTCATTTGCTTGATTTTCTAGGTGATTATCACTATTTTAAAAAGTTCTCCACATAGCACTTTCAAATACTTAACAGGCATTTTCTTCTGTGCTCCGTTTGTTGTATTTTCTCGTGGAGACTCCCTCTTCGTCGTCCTTCTGGATGGACGGTCTCAGGCCTGGATCATGGCTGTTGTACTGGTACTTGCATTCCCTGTTCCCAGCTGTTGGTTCCTGTTGTCTGTATCCCAAGTCATCCTCTTTTATCTATGATGGAATATGTTACTTTTCCACTTTCACATGTGATTGATAGGAGATGTAAAAATCTAGGCTGAAAATCATTTTCCCTTTTGTAATACTGTGATCTATAATTAGATAGATATATAGGTAGATAGATGTGGTCTTCATTCATTCCTGGCATGGAGCCCCTAAAAACCTTAGAATTTCCGGTGATGAGAACCCTAAGGTGTCTTTGTGTTAATTAGATGACTTACGGAAAGCATCTCAGGATGAGGGCTGGTTGCCAATGGAGCCAACCTTGTGATTTCGGGGTTGGAACTTTCAGTCACCCTCCTTCCCCCACCTCAGGGAAGAGAAGAGTGGTTGGAGATTGAGCTCAAACACCAATGACCAAGGATCTAATCAACCATCCTGGGTAGTGAAACCGTTGCAAAAACCTTAAAGGGCTAGGTGTGAAGAGCTCCTGGGTTGGTGAACACATGAAGATGAAGAGAGAGTGGCTTCCAGAGAGCATGGACGCTCCATACCTGCCCTGTGCTTCTCTTCCATTTGACTGTTGTTGAATTATATCCCTTTGTAATAAACCGGTGATATTGTAAGAAACCTGTTTCTCTGAGTCCTGTGAGTCACTCTAGCAAATTAACTGAACCCAAGGAGGGGATATTTGGAACCTCCAACCTATAGGCTGTAGCTCAGAAGTACAGGGGACAGCCTGGACTTGGGAGGGCCACCTGAAGGGGAGGAGGCAGTCTTGTAGGACGGAGCCCTGAGTTGTGGGATATGATGCTCTCTGGGTAGACAGTGTCAGAATCAAATTGCATGTAGGACACAGAGCTGAATTGCCAGAGAATTGCTTCATATGGGGACGTAAATGTGAATCACAGTCTTCGAATTTTGCAGTCGTTGCTCTACCTTCTATCCTTCAGTGACATCTTGGAGGTTGGTGCTATTCTGATTTCTGCTCTTGGTAACCTGTTTCTTCTCCTCAGAGTGCTTAGGATCTCCCCTTTACCCTGAGTTTTGCAATTAATATAATGAAATTTTTTATTAATTGGACCCTCAAAGAGTTGAATATGACTCAGCATGAAGACAGGCAAGCAGGGGCCCTTTCCATCTGGAATTTTCAGCAATTTCTGTGACGGTTTCTTCTCCTTTGTTTTCTCGGTCTTTTTTGGTTTGCTTTATTTTTTAAATTTTCTTGATTTCTGGCTAGTGTGATGGTGGGGTGCCTGGTTTGAACCTCCTCTTGTATTTCTAATCTTCCTTACAATTTATTCCTTTTTTCCTTCCTACTTTATGGGAGAGTTCCTCCCTATTTACAACCTTTTAACTGAATTTTTTTGTTTTGTCCATTAATTTCCAAGAGCCCTTTGTTGTTCTCTGTTAATTTTAAAAGCATATCTTGTTCTTGTTTTATGAATATCGTATCTCCTTTTGACTCCTTCAACCTGTAAATTATAGAGGTTTTATTTTCTTTTGATGTTTTCCTTTGCTGTCTACATCATCTGGTTTTCCAGGCTTCTTTATTCTGTTGTATCCTGTTTTGTTCTCTGTGATAATTGCTGCAAGCGTCCTTCAGTGCTGTCTTATAGTCCTTGGTCATTCCTTAGTGTTTAGTAATGAGGCTCTGAAATGCTGGTTGGAAGTTCTATGTGCAGAGTGGTGGTTGGCAGGAGGGCATCACTGTTAGGTAACCCTGTGGCAGACTGGGCTGTTTCATCAGAGGTCTCCCAAATGTCAGTTTCTGTAGGTCTTTCCGCCGGTGCAGTTCGTATTCTCTAGAAAGTTCTCAAGTGTCCTGCCAGGGGCATGCCTGGCTGCCACAGTCCTGGGAGCAGGGTAGAGAGGAGGAGTGGCGCTGGAGGCCTCATGGTCAGGATGCAGACTTGCCCTCAGTCTGATGTTTTTCACCTGGCGCATCCTCCTCTCCGCCCAGGTCACTATGTCTGTCTCAGCCTTCCATCTCAAGCCGCTGCGTTGTAGCTCTCATTTCATGTCTCAACTTCCCATGACAGTGCATCTTCTCATCGCCTCCCTTTCCTCACCTCCTGACTCCCTAGCCTGCAGGCAGGCAGCACGAACCCCTCTTCCTTTCCCACCTCCCTGTCTGTCTCTTCCAAAACATGCATCATTGCACAACGCAGAGCTCCATTACTATACAAAACTAAATAGCATGACAACTTAATTTAAACAAGGTATTCTCAAGCATTTGTTTGGCTTAAAGCTTCTACAGTGCCATTTTCTTGAATTATATTTTCATTTGTGTGAGATGAGTGTTGTGCCAAAATGATTTTATTGCTGGAGAAGTCGGGCAGATAGAAATACATTTTAGAAAATAAAGTGACATGTGGCACATTTTAGTTCTTTGTTCTGCATTTAAAACTGAAATGATGCATCTCCAAGCCCAACTTTTTGGTAATCTAGGAAGACTGTTGTCTGGCCTGGCAGTGTGGTGCCTTCCACTCGTGGGCCCACATTGCAAACGCTGGTCTGCTTTGGCCACCTGCACCAGGGTGGCTCGCTGGATGGAGCACAGCAGTGGCCAGCAGGTGCCTTGAGCTGAGCCGGCAGGTGGGAGCTGGTACTGCTTGGTGAGAGAGGGGTTTGTGCTTGCCTACAGGGAAGGCCACAGCCACTTCTCAGGAGCTATAAAGGGAGTGGGTCCAACACGCCTGACTCTGCTGTCTGTGAAATTCTTCTATCTGAGGTCCCACTGACTTCTCAATCCCTAAATCCAGAACCATTACTCATTTCTTATTCTTGACCCCCGTTGGGCCACTGACCACTGTCCCAGCCTATTCAGGCTGCTGTATCAAAATGCCATAGACTGGGTGACTTCTAAACAGCAGGTGTTTATTTCTCTAGGTCCAGAGGCTGGAAGTCCAAGGTACTGAGGTGCAGGCCTGCTTCCTGCTTCATAGACCGCTGTCTTCTCACTGTGTCCTCACATGGAGGAAGAGTAAGCAAGCTCTTTGGGGTCTCCTTGATAGTGGCACAGATCCCATTCCTGAGGATTCCTGCTTCATGAGCTGGAACTCCAGCTTGAATCACTTCCCAAAGGCCTCGCCTCCTAACACCATCACATTAAGGGTTAGGTTTCAGCACGTGGATTTGGGGGCGGGGGACACACATCTTCAGTCTGTAGCAACCAGACTGTGCTGATTGGAAATGGTCTCTTCCCACTCCTCCTAGGACCCAGCACTGTCTTGACTCTCCTCTTAGTCTTCCTGTCCCCTGCTGTGGGCAGAGGGCCCAGGGTCCGTCCGTGCAGTCAGTGCTTCTCTCTGTGCTCTTCCTCAGGGAGGCTTCCCGCATCACTGAAGCTTGGGTGGCTCTTACCTGCTTCTCCAACTTCCTTGAACTCAGCCCCACAGTGCCAACTCCCTGGATGTCTGAGCATCACCTTGACTTAGACAGAAGCAGGGCTGAACTACTCAATTTCTTTCTCCTCTTTTCATTTACCTTCTCCTCCTTACTCTCTCTCCCCAAAACAACAAACAAATAATTAGCTAATCTTCTGAATTTCCCCAAGCCTGGAAAGTTAGTGTTAATGTTTATTTCTGTGTCTAGCTTAAATCCTCCTATCTTTTTCAGTCTCACAGCTCTCACCTTAGATCAGCAGATGTCATTTCTTATGTGGGCTGCTTACACTATTTCTAAATCTTAGTGTATCCCTCCAAAACCTTCTCATCCATCGCCTATAGGCAGCTGACATCTCCTGTGTGCTGAAGCCAGATTATCTTTCCTAAAACAGTGCTTGGCTTGTGTCATTCCCCAGGTTAAACATCTTCAGTAGCTGTCTGTTGCCTATAGGACAAAATCCAAACCCATTTGGTTTTCAGTCAATAAGCTTCATTATTTCATTCAGTAAAGCCCTAAGTTACTCATTTGGTTGTACCTCCAGCTTTGCACCTCTCTGAACCCTCTTCTTCCCCTTGATATATACTGGTTTATAAATACAGATGAATGCAACTGTTTCTAGAATTCTCTTTACCATTTTCCATTTAACCTAAGTTCTTGCTCTTGGGTGAAATAGGGGAGAGAGTATAAGCAGATGATATGGTCCAGAACCTGGGAGCCTGTGTGGTCTGATCAAGGTCGGATGTTCTGAGCCTGGTTTTCTCATTGGTAAAAATGAGGATAAAAGTAATATTTACATATCCAGGCTGCCTTCCTGCCCAGCTCAGTGGGGCAGGCAGGCTGAGGGAGTTGGGTTGAGGTAAGAGGCTGCAGCAGTCTGCTCAGACCCTGAGGGATATTCATGAGGGCATTTGAGACTCTGGTTCCTCATCAAAAATTTTAAAATGTACTGATGAAATACTTCAAATATACAGGAAATAATATAACAGATGCTCATCTATTCACACCCCAAATTTCATGGATAATATTTTGCTAGGTTTGCTTCAGATCTCTATTAAAAATAAAAATAAATGAAGTGCTACAGACATAGTTTAAGCTGCACTTTTACACACTCCCTCTTCTCCCCTGGGCAACCACATGCCTGAGGCTGATGCATGTCCTGCCTGTACATTTTAATTTTTCTACTGTCTGTAGACAGCCACAATTGATTTCTGTGGTTGTTTAGTGTTTGAAAATTCTACGTACCTTAATCATACTGCATGGATCCTTTTACCTGCTAAATAACTGTGGATGAATGAATTATTTTGCAGTTGGCTTTTTTCACCCAAGGTATTTTTGAGATTTATCTATGTTATGACATTTACCATTTCATTCATTTTAGTTGCTCACAGTGTCACCGGAGACTCAGACAAGTAAGCTGTTACTAAGTTGTGGAAAGTACCATGACAGGGGTTTACATAGGGAACCTGGGGTTCTGGTGGGCTCTCAACCCAGCCTGAGAGTCAGGAAAAGAGATTCCCCCTGAGCTGATTGTTGCAGGAATACAGGGTTTAGAAGAAGAGAAGGAAAGAAATCTTACAGGGAGGGAAGCTTATACAAAGACCCAAGAGAGTATACAGTGAGGAGAGAGTATACAGTGAGGGTACCTGGGGTGGGGGGTGGTGGGGAGCAGGCAGAGCCAGCTCACCAAAGGCCTTGTCTGCTGCATCAGGGGACTTGGGCTTTCCTTGAGACTGTGGGAAATGTGATAGCACTGTTGTATTTTAGAAGATCAGTGGCTTGAGACAGGGGTGCAGAATGGAGGCAGAAACGTGATTTGACAGGCTGTTGTTGGTAACCCAGAAAAGTAAGGGCGATGCAGTGCCTCTGCGGGTGGGGGAGGGGCAGGTGAAGGCGAGATGGTGAGAGGTGGTGCAGGCAGAAGAGACAAGGCTGACCCCCGGGATCTGGAAGGAACACGTGGCAGGAGCAGGGCGGGGGAAGGGGGGCGGTGGGGGTCAGGGGTGGGCGGGGAATGTAAGAGGTGAGTGAAGATCTGGTGATCAAGTCATAAGCCGCGCGGACATGTAGGTGAAGCGCTGGGATGGGTGGAAGTTTGGGGAGGGCGTGCTGATTTTGAAGCCAACAGAGCTGTATTTGTTAAGATGGAAATTAATTTCACCAGAAGAGACAATTTTACTGTTTGGGATTAAAAAAAACAAAAAAACTCTGACAAAATTCCAAACATACAAAGTGAGTAGGCTAAAGATGTATATTCTTTACTTAAGAATTCACCCCAGAAACTCTTCAGGTGACTATTCCCTGTTCCACTCAGGGTGTAATAAGCACACCCATGCTTCTGCCATTCTCTGGAACTCACTGTTGGCTTGCACTTGTGGCTACTGAAGAGAAGCTTGGGGTCTTCCTGGGTGGACTTCTTAAGGTCCTGGAGGGTAGTAGACTGAGTGAGTGTGCAGGAACAAGCACGTTGAGTGTGAGATAGTGACACCATACCGCAGCCTCTTAGCCCCCCTACAGTGATGATAGCCTGTCTGCGGACACCCTTACTCTGGAACTTCTGCCCAGGGCCCCCCTTTCCCTGGGGCCCCATTCTCCTCCTGAGATGAAGACAGTGGCCCAACTGCCCCCATGACCCTGTTGCATCGTCCTCCCCTCCCGGCAGCTTCCCCAGCCTTCCTGGCCGACTCCTCTCCCTCCGCAGGGCTTTGTGCCCTTGCTGGAAAGGGGAAGGGTTTTCCAGCCCTGGGGAGGAAGGGCTGCCTGGAAGGGCCTTGCAGTACCCAGGATGGCCTCTGTGTGGAGTCGTGATTCTGGCTGTCCGCTCTCGAGCCTCTCAGAGCTGGGGAGCCCTGTCCCAGGGCCGCTCCCTCAGCCTTTACTCTCTGCTTAGGGAGGGACCAGGAGGAAACCTGAACTCCCCCATGCCAAGTGGTTTGTGAGGTCCTGGTGTCTCACTTATGAGGTGGTGCAGTACACACACCATCTCGTGTGACCCTCACAGGTAACCCTGTTGGGGAGGCTGGGCAGGGTTGTTTTCTCCTCTGACAGATGCAGGGACAGTGGCCCAGAGACGTGAAACAATTTCCAAGAACTCAGGCCTCAGTACCCAGCCCCCTTCCTGGTCCAGCCTAGAGAACAATGTCTTCTTGGCCCTGCTGATGAGTTCTTAAAATGAGTATCCCAGGCTCTGTCCCTGGGGTTCTCCACCCTGCCCGCACATTAGAAACACTGGGAGATCCTCATGGGGAAAAAAAAAAGAATCCCTGGCCCCAAGCCTGACCAAGTGGATCAGCACAGCTGGGATGGGGCCCATTGATCTGTATTTTCAAGTGTTCCAGATGATCCCACATGTAACCAGGGTTGAGAACCCTGCTCATGTAGGCTCAGCTCTGCTCTCAGGCTCTGTGAAATAAAAACCAAACGTGATGGGCCAAGACCTCAGTTGCTCAGGGTGACAGAATCCTGGAGACCGGTCTGAGGAACTCACTGCTCTGGGAATGGGCTCAGGGCAGGGACAGGAGCTCTTAGCCCCAGAACAAGGACTTGTCCCTCTTTCCTCTGTGTGTCTCACTTGACCAGCACTCATGTGGCAGAACCTGCTTGTTTGTGTGTATGGATGTAATGAGCACCAGCTCTGAGTCAGACACTTCACATGTATTTTATTTTATTCTTGAAACAGCCTAGTGCTTTGGGTCAGATGGTGATCCCCATTTTATGGTGTTTTGGGTTTTTTTTTAATCCCAAACAGTGAAAATTGTCCCATTTTATAGATGAGGAAGTTAAAGTCCCGAGAGGTTATGCTACTTTCCTGAGATTGCAGTCAGTGGCTCAGCTAAGCTATGAACTCAGAGCTTGGGCTCCAAAGTGCTGTTCCATGGTGCTTCTCTGGGCATAGCCTGCAAGGAAAGTGGTGAAATTGTTCTCTTCCACCAAGAATTCTCTACTGCTCCCCTTCTCCTGTGGATCAAGGGGTTCTGAGGCCCTGCCAGCCTCTGTGGGCCCACTTGGGCCTGCTCAGAACTATGAGGGCTCAGAGCTTGCTGGGGAAGCAGGAGATGAAGTGGAGGACTGTGAGGCAAGATCAGAAGCTGGAACCAGGTGCTGCAGTGGCTAAAACGTGGTTCCCAAAGGCCACCAGGGACAGAGACAGTAAACAAGCTAGCTGACCAGGACCGAATTCAAGGCAGGCCTGGTGTGGGTCAGGGCTGGGGGTTGCTCCCTGCATAGCTGGACACTCCCTTCTGGTCCTCAGGCACCGCCCCACTTCCTGGAGAGCACGGGGTGAGGCCAGTCTGGAAGCCAGGATGTTCATTCCTCTGCCCTCCACATTGTCAGCCTCAGACAGCCTGACCCGAGCATGGGTGGGGACTTCTGTCACTTTCTTAGGTGATTTCTTGGGAAATTGTGTTAATTCAGAAATGTATGAGGTCCACAGGACCCCAGGTGGGAGCATCAAACCATCTACTGGAATTGGTGGACATTAAGAGAATGTAAAACAGCGAGTAGCATTTTAAGCCTCTCTAGATTTCTCCTGCTATCTCCCCTCTCCCCCACCCCCATCACACCACCATCTCTTTCTGACTCCTTTTTACCTCCCTCATTTTCTTGTTTCCTCCTCTAATCCCCTTTCCTCCTCCCCTCTACCTCTATTCATGGCTGGATCTTGGAATGAATTACTATATGGGGGTTTCCTGGCCCAGTCTGGGGTCCTTTTTACTTCCCTAATCCCCCTGTGTAAAACACAAGATTCTGCCATTGTAGATAGAAGCCAGTTACTGTCTAGTTAAAGACATGCTTCATTGCAGACTGGTAATGAGCAGGCTTTTGGAGGATCCAGAATTGGGCTGTGTTTAGTCTTGAAAAGTTTATTTATGATTTAGTCTTGAAAAGTTTATTCACCACAGCCAGCCTGCCATTAGTCTGTGACAAGATGTGTTCTTGGGACTGGAAGGTGGACCTGTATCTGCAAGCCCCCTGTGTGCTAAGGGAGAGGTGAGACCCAGGAAAGGGCTGGGCAGGTGATCATCTGCCCACTCCCCTACTCAAGCCTTCCATTACCTCAGGGACCCTGCTGTGGGATCTGCACTGGGATTGCAGAGGCTTCCCTGGGGGCCCCAGAGGCATGCAAGTTGCCGGACACCTCAGTGGCTGTCACAGTATGGGGGCCCCTGAGATAGGGGTTCATTTCAACCATCTTTGTGCCCAAGCCCCAGCTCAGGGCTTTAAACCAGTGGTACTCAATTCATGTGTTGAGTGAATGAATGAACAATTAATCAGATGGGTTGACTGGGTCAGATGGGTTGATTGGGACATAACCGGAGGTGTGTCAAGCCCGGCCCCCTCATCTCTTATCTGCAGTCGCCTGGGAGATGGATACTCCCCAGGCCTCCCTTCAGAGAGGCGCCGGCCTTCCTGTTTTGGCCGAGGTTCTCAGGTATTCTGTCTGCACAGGCTGCAGCTGGCGGGAGGAACCACAATGCCTGCATGGAGAGCCCAGCCCAGGGTGGGGTCAGGTTCAAGTTCAGTCAGACCGTCTTGGGAAGGAGGAAGGAAGGAAGGGTTGCAGCCGAGGAGAAACTATGGCTTTGAAAGTTTTCCTCTTGGATTTTTTTGTTTGCAGTGAGTGGAGATGCTTGCTTAGGTCAACATTAAATACTTGATGAAAATGTGTGGACGAATTACTGGTAAAATCAAAGTGCAGGTCTTATCTGCTGTGAATGCACAGGGCTAGTTGTGTCTGCGAATGCCTGCCTGCTGGAAGGACACCTCAGCCTCTGGTAATAAGATTTCTGTGTCCCTTAAAAAAATTTTTTTTTTGGAAAAGCACACAGGTTTCATGTTACGCATATCCCCTGAGTGTGTGTGTCCAGATGGCTGGGGCAAGAGTCTTCTGACTCTTTCTTTTCCAACTGTGCAGGTTTGAGAGAAAGACCAGGGATCTAGCGATGTTGGCCAGAAATTTCAGCAGGTCAGCTGGAATCTGGTTGGGGATTTGCTGATGTGAAACATGCATGGACAATCAGACGAGTCAAAGAGCAAAGCCATCTTGACCTCGAACATGATCTTCCTTTGCTCCCGAACCACACACCAAGCAAGGCAAACTTAGGGGGATCAGAATATGGATTTCTATTTGTTACAAACTAGACAATTGTTTCTCATCAGGCTTTTCCAGTTATAGCACATAGGATTGCAATGACCTCATTTTTGACCAATGGCCAATGCATTCAACTGTCTGGTGGAATAATCTATTAACTGAGCACCTGCCAATTTTCTGCAGTAGGAACTAGTTTAGGCATATGTTTTAAAAAGTGATAACATTGTTACAGGCCCTGCCTAGACCTGAGGATGGAAGCCCACAGCAAGTCAGCACCAGCTCTGAAGTCAGGTTTAGAGGATGGGGTATGTTTTCAGAAGACTCTCTGCCCCATGACTGACCTCCCTTCCCCCCACCCTGCACTGATTGTATCACATTTAAGGATAAACCACCCCACACTGAGAATTCCAGAACTTGGGAATGCTGAATGATGTGTTTGATTCTGTGGGTGAGAAAACAGGCAGAGAGAAGTGGAGTGGCCTTAGGTGAGTCACACGGAGCCACAGTTGGAACGCAGTGCTCCCCACTCCCGGTCCAGTGCTCTTTGCCTCAGACCCTGTTGTGGCCCTGGGTGTTTACAGGGAGTCATCGCTCACATTTAAGTGTTGGCTCTGCTGAGAGGAATCCCGTTATGATGCTGGTTGGTCAAGGAGGCAGCAGAGCTGTTTGATAGCCCACCTGCAAGTTAAGTCTGCCACTTTTAGGGAACCATGTCTCAGTCCTGAGTGTGAGAAGGCTTTGACAAGTTGTTATAAACACCACCTGCTTCCTCCAAACTTACATCTGTAAGTAGGAGCAGGTTAGAAGATAGTGATAGCTGTGGAATACCAGGAGTTCATGGAGAGAGGGACTGACCACAGCAAGGGCCAGTACTCATGGACCTTTTGATGGAAATAGCTTCTTTTGTAGAAAGATGGTTGGTTGCCACATATAGTAAAACAGTTGCTAATCTTTATGAAAATAATAATAATAGCAACTAGTCTTTGCTGCTGCTGCTAAGTCGCTTCAGTCGTGTCCAACTCTGTGCGACTCCAGAGACGGCAGACCACCAGGGTCTCCCGTCCCTGGGATTCTCCAGGCAAGAACACTGGAGTGGGTTGCCATTTCCTTCTCCAGTGCATGAAAGTGAAAAGTGAAAGTGAAGTCGCTCAGTCGTGTACGACTCCTAGCGACCCCATGGACTGCAGCCCACCAGGCTCCTCTGTCCATGGGATTTTCCAGGCAAGAGTACTGGAGTGGGGTGCCATTGCCTTCTCTCAACTAGTCTTTCAGTTCACTTCAGTTCAGTCACTCAGTCGTGTCCGACTCTTTGCGACCCCATGAATCGCACCACACCAGGCCTTCCTGTCTATCACCAACTCCCGGAGTTCACTCAGACTCACGTCCATCCAGTCAGTGATGCCATCCAGTCATCTCATCCTCTGCCATCCCCTTCTCCTCATGCCCCCAATCCCTCCCAGCATCAGAGTTTCCAATGAGTCAACTCTTTGCATGAGGTGGCCAAAGTACTGGAGTTTCAGCTTTAGCGTCATTCCTTCCAAAGAAATCCCAGGGCTGATCTCCTTCAGAATGGACTGGTTGGATCTCCTTGCAGTCCAAAGGACTCTCAAGAGTTTTCTCCAACACAGTTCAAAAGCTTCAATTCTTCGGCGCTCAGCCTTCTTCACAGTCTAACTCTCACATCCATACATGACCATAGGAAAAACCATAGCCTTGACTACATGGACCTTTGTTGGCAAAGTAATGTCTCTGCTTTTCAATATACTATCTAGGTTGGTCATAACTTTCCTTCCAAGGAGTAAGCGTCTTTTAATTTTATGGCTGCAGTCACCATCTGTAGTGATTTTGGAGCCCAGAAAAATAAAGTCTGACACTGTTTCCACTGTTTGCCCATCTATTTCCCATAAAGTGATGGGACCAGATGCTATGATCTTCGTTTTCTGAATGTTGAGCTTTAAGCCAACTTTTTCACTCTCCACTTTCACTTTCATCAAGAGGCTTTTTAGTTCCTCTTCACTTTTGGAATGAAGCAGGGCAAAGACTAATAGAGTTTTGCCAAGAAAATGCACTGGTCATAACAAACACCCTCTTCCAACAACACAAGAGAAGACTCTACACATGGACATCACCAGATGGTCAACACTGAAATCAGATTGATTATATTCTTTGCAGCCAAAGATGGAGAAGCTCTATACAGTCAGCAAAAACAAGACCAGAAGCTGACTGTGGCTCAGACCATGAACTCCTTTTTGCCAAATTCAGAATTAAATTGAAGAAAGTAGGGAAAACCACTAGACCATTCAAGTATGAACTAAATCAAATCCCTTATGATTATACAGTGGAAGTGAGAAATAGATTTAAGGGCCTAGATCTGATAGATAGAGTGCCTGATGAACTATGGATGGAGGTTCGTGACATTGTACAGGAGACAGGGATCAAGACCATTCCCATGGAAAAGAAATGCAAAAAAGCAAAATGGCTGTCTGGGGAGGCCTTAGAAATAGCTGTGAAAAGAAGAGAAGCAAAAAGAAAAAGGAGAAAAGGGAAGATATAAGCATCTGAATGCTGAGTTCCAAAGAATAGCAAGAATAGATAAGAAAGCCTTCTTCAGCGATCAATGCAAGAAATAGAGGAAAACAACAGAATGGGAAAGACTAGGGATCTCTTCAAGAAAATCAAAGATACCAAAAGAACATTTCATGCAAAGATGGGCTCAATAAAGGACAGAAATGGTATGGACCTAACAGAAGCAGAAGATATTGAGAAGAGATGGCAAGAATACACAGAAGAACTGTACAAAAAAGAACTTCACGACCCAGATAATCACGATGGTGTGATCACTGACCTAGAGCCAGACATCCTGGAATGTGAAGTCAAGTGGGCCTTAGAAAGCATCACTATGAACAAAGCTAGTGGAGGTGATGGAATTCCAGTTGAGCTATTCCAAATCCTGAAAGATGATGCTGTGAAAGTGCTGCACTCAATATGCCAGCAAATTTGGAAAACTCAGCAGTGGCCACGGGACTGGAAAAGGTCAGTTTTCATTCCAATCCCAAAGAAAGGCAATGCCAAAGAATGCTCAAACTACCACACAATTACACTCATCTCACACGCTAGTAAAGTAATGCTCAAAATTCTCCAAGCCAGGCTTCAGCAATACATGAACCGTGAACTTCCAGATGTTCAAGCTGGTTTTAGAAAAGGCAGAGGAACCAGAGATCAAATTGCCAACATCTGCTGGATCATGGGAAAAGCAAGAGAGTTCCAGAAACACATCTATTTCTGCTATATTGACTATGCCAAAGCCTTTGACTGTGTGGATCACAATAAACTGTGGAAAATTCTGAAAGAGATGGGAATACCAGACCACCTGATCTGCCTCTTGAGAAATTTGTATGCAGGTCAGGAAGCAACAGTTAGAACTGGACATGGAACAACAGACTGGTTCCAAATAGGAAAAGGAGTACGTCAAGGCTGTATATTGTCACCCTGTTTACTTACCTTATATGCAGAGTACATCATGAGAAATGCTGGGCTGGAAGAAACACAAGCTGGAATCAAGATTGCCAGGAGAAATATCAATAACCTCAGATATGCAGATGACACCACCCTTATGGCAGAAAGTGAAGAGGAACTCAAAAGCCTCTTGATGAAAGTGAAAGTGGAGAG